>NW_021704100.1:0-15523 GCF_003719485.1 Trypanosoma conorhini | reverse complement strand
TGTGTGTGTGTGTCTGTGCGTCTGTGTGTGTGTGTGTGTGTGTGTTTCCCTCCCCTTTATTTTCTTCGCTGCCGCTGTGGCGTTGTGCGTGTGCCCGCCAAGCCGCGCTCCTCTCGGCCCCTCTCTTCTCTCGCGATCCGTTCGGTCGTTTTTTTTTTCTTGCCGTTGTTTTTGACTTCGCGCCTGCGCGCGTCTGTGCATGCGGGACGCTGCCGCCTTCGTAGGCGTCCCACGACACGTGCGACGCGCAGGAAGCCCCCGGCAGTCAAAGTTGTTTATCGACGCCTCATTTCTTTTCCGCGGGGAGGCGGCGAGAGTGGCGGAGTCGTGCGGCGACTATGCGCCGGCTGCGTGCGCTGGTCCTCCCCGATGCAACCTGGCGCGATGACAACTCCGCCGACGCATGCGAGAATAGGCTGTGCCGCAAGAAGTTCTCCATGCTGTTCAGCAAACACCACTGCCGCTGGTGTGGGAGGATTTTTTGCAGCGACTGCGCCCCCCGCACGGCCCCCTACCGCGGGGAGCTCCTGCGCCGCTGCAACGCGTGTCGACTGCCGGTTATCTTCCGCAGCGTCTACGATCCCCTGGCGCGTCGACGGGATGGGGCTATCGCGGAGCTCATTTTCTCCTTTCTTGACAGTCTCTCCATCAACGCCTTCCTGCAGTCGTGCTACACGGCCCTGTCGGAGTTTCACGTTAGCGGCTACGACTACTACGGCAGCATCCAAGAGCGATTTCCCTCCTTCTTTGAAGGCGCACGCATTGGGAAGGGCGTCACGGGCACCGTGTACAAGTGCGAGGACCGCCGCCGGTGTGAAAACCAGCGTGTTGCACTCAAAGTCATTACGAAAAGTTCAACCATGTCGTTTGCCGCCTGGCGAAAAATCACAACAGAGCTGGACATCATGAAGGAGATTGACCACCCGAATGTGGCACGCCTGCTGGAGGTGTTCCAGACCCCGCTTTGCCTCGTCATTGTGATGGAGGCCGGCGACGGCGGCGCCCTGAAGCAGGTGTGGGAGTTTGTGCGGACACGCCACTGCGATTTAGAGGTGTTTACCGCCAGTGTAGTGGCGCAGATAGCAGAGGGGCTGGACTACCTCTACCGCGTCAAACACATTGTCCACCGCGACATCAAACACGATAACATCATCGTTTCCCGTGACTTTAGTAGGGTGCTGATCATCGATTTTGGGCTTGCGGAGTACATTACAAACGAGAAGCGTCAGTTGTTTGTGCCGTGTGGCACGTTTGGGTTTGCGTCGCCGGAGAACATCCTGGCGGTGGTGGATCATCTGCGGCTCTTCGAGGCCTCCGGTGCCACCATGCACCGCGCGGACATGTTTAGTTTAGGCGTCGTAGCGTACATGCTTCTCGCTGGGGTGCGTCCGCTGCAGGGGAAGCGGTTCGTGGAGCTGTACAGGGAGGTGCGGCGGGGAATTCGCTGTGTGGGGCCGTGCTGGACCAACATCTCGGACAGCGCCAAGGAACTTGTGGAGTGGCTGCTCAAGACCAGCACGAATGAGCGGGCAACGCCGGAAGATGTACGAAAACACCCGTTTATTGTTAATAAGGCGCCACTCATCACGGAGATTGTCAAGAAGCGCAGACAGGAGCTCCTCATCACAAAACAGCTAGAGGACAACGAGTGGGTGTACGTTGTGCCATCCAGTGGCCACGGGGAACCTGCCTGGGAGGAGGACGTGTCAGGCATTAATAAACGCAATGGACGATTTGGTTCCAGCCCACTCTTGCAGTTTAGGATGAACCGGGGCACAGCGACCAACAAGGACGGACCCCAGTCACTGATAAGAAGAAAAGATGCGTGAAGTGCGGCTCTGCGTGTCTGGGGTGACGCTGTCGGTGGCAGCTTACACATGCACCCCGGTTTGCGCCGCGCCGTCCCCGGCCCACACGTACTAACGCCTGCGGGGAGCAGCGCACGCAGCTTGAGGCGGTGACGGGTGAATGCTGCTGTTTTTCTTTTTCTTTTGCTTCTCCGGGGTGGGGTGAGAGGAGGAAGGGGAGGATGAGTTTGCCCCCCGTCCTCGTCGATTTCACCCTGTAGTCGCGGCTGCCCTATTCTCTGCGTGGATTTGTTTTTGCTTTGCTCCGTCGCATGCGGGCTATTAGGCACACTCGCACACGCACGCACAAGGTGAGCATCTGGGCGAGGCAGGAAAAAAAAAACAACAACAACAACAGCAACAACGGCGAAGAAGAAGATGAAGGACTATATATGCCCATTTATATATTTATATGCGCACAAATTTCTTGTAAACAACACGTTTAATTTGCGCATCGTTGTGTCTGTGTGTGTCTGTGCGTGTGTGTATATGTGACAAGGAGAAATAGATAAAGCGAGATATATATATATATATATAGAAGGCCACGCCGCAACCCGCAGCGAGAAGAAAGAAAGAGTCTGGGAGTCTGAGCGTCGAAGGGGGAGCGGCTGAAGAGAGACTGGGGTCTGCTTCTCACTTCAAGTGTTGGGGGCGCCACGGGATGACGAATGAAGTGCACGCGGACGACAGTGAGCCGAACGAAAATAATGCCTGCGCCCTCGTCCCTGTTAAGATTATTACTGTTAGCATGCTGTCTCCCTTCGCCTATTGGGTGTCTACCGTGGGCTCCTTTGTTGTTTGTTCGTTTGCCGACTTTTCTGACCAGTCTCCCGTGTTCCACCGTTTTCTCCTTTCACGTGCCTGCCGCCCCATTCCGCGCATGCGTTTCTCTCCTTCTTTCTTGCCTGTCTGTATCCCCGCCCTTCCTTCTGCCCCACCGCCGCCCCCCTGCCCTTCTTTCTCCGTCCGTGGCTCGGCCGTGAGGGACAAACGGACGGCGCTGTGAAGGGGGCTCTGCCAAGGCGCGACGCGAGCAGGGACGACGTGAACGATGGACGCAGTGGCTCTGGCGCAGTCTATTCTTGACTGCGGCGACAGGGCGGTGCTGCAGGTGCTGTCGCTTGCGCCCGGGCTGCCGCCCGTCTCCGCCGAGACGCCTGTTGCGGAAGCGCGGCGAAATTACATGCGTCTTGCCGGGTTGGTTCACCCTGACAAACTGCAGGGCCGCTTCCAGCGCTCGACGGAGGTGTTTCAGAAGCTGGTGCGCGCCTTCGAGCTGGTGGCGGACCCAAAGCACCGCAAACAGCTTCTCGCGCTGCAGGCGAAGGAGACCAAGAAGCAGGCCGGCAAGCAGGCACAGCCACCACCGCAGCCGAAGGAGACGCGGCTCACGAAGCAAGCGAGGCAGGTGGCCGCGCTGAAGGAGGCAGCCACGGTGCAGTCTGCTGCCAAGGGCCCCAAGGCGAAGCCAAAGCGAGCAGCACCCAAGGAAAAACGGCCAGCTAAGCAAAAACGTGCCACAAGAGACGACGACGATGAATTTATTGACTATGACGAGGAAGCAGAGGAAGATGAGGACGAGGATGAGGATGAGGATGAGGATGAGGACGCGAGTGTCGACCTCGACGAGGAAGATATGGAACTCGAGTTTGCGGACAAGGAGCCGAGCGTGTCTACGAGCCGCGCCCTCCTCGGCACCCGGCGCACCGGCGGCATCTACCGCGATACCACGGTTCGCTGCCCACAGTGCCGCACTCCCTGGACGCCCGACTCCAAGCAACACTATTCCCTCTTCATGGGGCCTGCAGGTAAAAAAGTGCACTGCGAAACGTGTCTTTGCCGGTTTGGCTGTGCTACGGCTCTGCACGCCTGCCCATACTGCCAGCACAGCTTCGACTATGATGCCACCATGTACGACACCGTCATGCAGTGCGAGGGCTGTCGCAAGACGTTCGGGTTTCCGTACTACCCGGTGAATCAGCAACTTATTGACCAGGTGAAGTTCGACGAGTGGCGCGAGCAAACGGAGCGGGAAAAGGCCCGTGAACGCGAGGAACGGGCGGCGAGACGACGAACTACGGACGACAGCGCATCGGAGGAGTTTCATACTCTCGTTGGGGAGTGTATTGTGAACGAGACATGCCCGCTTTGCAAGCGCACCATCACCGCGCGACACCGACAACACGTTGAGGCGTGCTTGAAAAATAAAGGAACAGGCAACACCGTTTCAATGGCAACGCCGAAGGCGGCCGTGACGCAGAAGCCGACACGCAAAAAGGCGGCTGTGGTGAAGAAACCCAGCACCCGCAGGCCAGCCTCGAAACCGGCGAAGAAGGCAAAAAAAACGCCGTCGTGACGACGACAGCGACTCGGAGGATGAAGAGGAGTCCTTCGAGGGTTCCTCTTCCTCCTCTTTGGAAGAGGAGGATGAATAAGTGGGACGGCGATCACAGCGAGTACGACAAAGAAGAAGAGGCGGAGGAAGAGGAAAGGACGGTGTTTAACCACAAAACCCCCTTTCTCTCTCTCTCTCTCCCTCCCCAAACACACACACGCACACAGAGAGAAAAGAAAATATTATCTGAGTCCTCTCCACAGAGAGGCCATAAGCAAAACGGAGCATGGTTTCATACGTCTTGGGGCGAAAAGAGGCAGGAACCGACTGCACTATCGTATTAGGGCATCCGTATTTTTTTGTTCCTTGATTATTCTTGTTGCTACTGCTGCTGCTGTTTCTTCTGCTTTTGGTGCTAGGGCATGAGGAGGCAGGAGAGCAAGGCGGCGGAAGCCTGACAGTTGCGAGGGACCAAGTAACAAGAAGGTGGTGATCCACGCGAGCGAGTTGACATATGCACGGAGGGACGGCGCTGGAGGTTGAACGAAGGAGAGGGCGCTCACATCAGCGTGAGCAGGAGGTGAGGGGGTGGGGGGTGAAGGTCAATTGTTGTATCGTTTAGCTTCTCTCACTCTTCTTTTTTTTTTTTGGTTTCTTGACGGTTAAAAGTGTTTTTTTTTTGCGTGCGTGTGCGTGTTTCTTAGTGGCGAGCTGCGGCAGCCGCCTGTAGTGTTCTTCGCCACGTGGGACCAGGCTATACAGCATGACGAATACGGGGGATTCTACTTCGATCGGTGCGGCCTTTCCGGTGACGGATGCCGGCACGGAAGACCAAAGAGTGAGGAAAGTGGGCGCTATCGAGAAGATGCTGCGCACGGACCGTGGTCTACTAGACGTGGAGCCACCACTGTGGGAGGCGCTGCCTCACAGCATGGCGTTTGACCCGAAGGGAGCCCCTTTGCTTAGTAATATCAAGGCGCACTTTGCCCGTGAAGGGCTGCTGCTGGAGGAGGATGCGCTGGAGCTTGTCGCCCGCTGTGCTTCTATCATGAAGCGTGAGTCAACGCTGTTGCGGGTGGATGGGGCCGCCATTATATGTGGCGATCTCCACGGCCAGTTCTTTGATCTTTTGAAGATATTTGAGCTGGGAGGTGAGCCCGGGGAGCAGCAGTACATTTTCCTTGGCGACTACGTGGACCGCGGCAGCTTCGGTGTTGAGATTGTACTTCTCTTCATGGCGTATAAAATACGCCACCCCGGGCACTTTTTCCTCATCCGCGGAAATCACGAGTCACGGCATCTGACGTCATATTTTAACTTTAAACGGGAGGTTGAGTACAAATATTCACTCGAACTCTACAATGAAATTATGTCGGCGTTTGACTGTCTCCCCCTCGCGTGCCTGCTTAACAACAGTTTCTTCTGCGTCCACGGAGGCCTGTCACCGGAGATCCGGCGCTTGGAGGATATTGACCTCATCCACCGCTTTCGGGAACCGCCGTCGTCCGGGCCAATGTGCGACCTCCTCTGGTCAGACCCAACGTCAGAGCTGACGGAGGAGGTGGCCTCACCGGAGGCGCAGTTTAGCCCCAACACAGTCCGTGGCTGTTCCTACTCCTACTCTCACGAGGCGGTCTGCCGCTTCCTTGAAGCAAACGACTTGTTGGGCATAATTCGCGGTCATGAGGCCCAAACTGAGGGTTATCGGCTTTACGCCAATAGCCCCATGGGTGTGCCGGGGGTAGTATGCGTTTTTTCCGCCCCAAACTACTGCGATACATATAATAATCGTGCTGCTTTTATCCATGTGAAGGGGGACGTTATGAAAATACGCCAATACAACAGCAGTTTACATCCATACTATCTACCAAACTTTATTAATGCCTTCACCTGGTCCTTTCCCTTTATGGCAACTAAGATCTACGAGCTTTGGAACGAGGTTATAGGAACCAACATTGAGAGTGGCCCGCTGGTGCCAGTAGCTGTGTTTGAGGAGCGCATTGCAAAACTGCGGGGAAAAATCGTCAGTATGACTGAAGCAATGCATGAGTTACGCCTTATTGGTGAAGGAAATGGTGCGGAGAAGAAATAATAGTCTGAGGCGAAATAGGAATAAATATAAGACATACTACATACGTATTTATATTGTTATAGTTTTACATTTATATTAACAAAAATGTAGTACTTTTTCAGTTTAAGCATGTCCTTGCGTTTCGGTTGAGGCTGGAACCATCAGCGAACAAGCCACATACATATATGGACGTTGCATGTGGATATGTATAATTGCATAGATGTGGGTATGTGGCTGTGCTCTTTTTTTTTTATTTGGTGCTGTTGTGACAGGGTATGTTTGGAATTTTTTTTTGTTTCTCCGTTTTTTTTTTGGCCTACTTTTTCTTCTCCACCTCCTTTTCGCTGCTATTGCTACGGTAGGGGAGGGAGGCGCTTGCTGTGACGGTGCTCAGTATTTTATCGCTGCTTCTGAGGGTGGATGAGTAACCGGCGCAGGGACGATAGGATTGCTGCGTGGTGCTCATCCTTTCCATTCCTCATTATGCCTGGAGCCTACTTCTTCGCTGTATATGTATATATGCCTCTCTCCCTCTCTCTCTCTCTGTGTGTGTGTGTGTGTGTGTTTAGTTTGTGTGTAGGCCTACAGAGATTTCGTCTCTTTGGCTCTGTGTGACGGTTTTTCTTCGCGTGTTTGCGCGCGTGCGAGGGTTTCTTCATCTGCGTTTGTTTTGCTTGCCCACGCTGTGCTTTTTATTTTTGTTTTGAACTCTGTGACCCCCCCCCCCCAACGGACGCCGCTTTGGCAGGTGTAATGCGTCATGAGCAGGCGACCCGTAGAGAAACTAAGTCGTGCGCTCCGCCGCCAGGCGCAGCTGTCCTCACGGCGCCGCCCCCCAATGGGCGGGGAGACGTCGGTGCCCGCGGCAACGGGGAAAGCGGCCGCGGCAGGCGACGGGGTCGTGGCGCCTGCCCGTGACGCCTCACCGGACGCTGCCGTGGGCGGCGACGCCTTTCATCCCGCCAGCGCCGCGATGGCACCCCCCTCCGCGGGCCTGAAGGGCGCCGAGGATGGGGTCATTCACGCCAACTACTCGCTGCGCCACGCACTGGCCCGCGGCGCCCCTGAGACTCGCCTCACGCGACAAGTAAAACGCGCCATTCAACAGTCCACTGGAAAGGCGGAGGCGCTAAAAGCCTTGCAGGTGCTTCTGCAGGCGGATGGGGAAACACCCACGGCGGCGACGTTCAAAACGCTATCTGCCGCGCTGTTACAGCACCATGTGGAGCAGCGAGTGGGCCACGCCGCGTTTGCAAAGGCCCTGACAGACGCGGTAGGGTATGAAGGCGATCGATGGCGGCGTCTCTCGGAGGAGGAACGCTCTGCCTTTGTGAACTACACATGTCGAACTACGGAACGGTGGGCAGAGCGCGGCTCCTCGTACAACAAACTCTTAGGATTCTCACAGGAAGGCGCAGAGAATGAGGTTGTGGCAAAGGTGGAATATCAAATGCGGAAGTCTGGTGTGACGGTGTCGGCCTCCTCACTGGCGGACCTGATGCACCTTGACGTCACCTGGTCGACGGCTCTGCATCTCTACAACTTTGCCGGGGAGCTACAAAAGCACGTTCCACCACCCATGGAAATGACGGATCGCCTCATGGGGCTTATGACAGGCTACAAGAGTGGACTTGGCGGCTCTCGTCCCTGGACGCGGGCACTGGCGTTGTATCAAGAGGCTCTCGTGTCTGGCTACGACACCACGCTGACTACGCACGCGCATGCGCTTGACGCGCTGTGGCGAAGCGCGGACACCTTCCATCGCGTGCACAGTCCCCTGAGCGCCTCCCATCAGCGGTGGGTGTGGAAAAAGGCACTTGAGATCACCCAACGTGTACAGGACACGCCACGACTGCTTCTTACCGGCGACGAGGGTTGTGCATATGCGGAGAGCGTCGTCAAGGCCGTTGCTGCCTCGGGCCGCTGGTCTGTGGCGGTGGCGCTTCTCAGCAACCTGGATACCTCCAATATGGATCTTTCGTTTCGCTTTCTGGTGCCCACCGCGGAGACGTACGCCTTTGCCATGGCGGGGTGCCACACAGCCGGTCACGCG
Organism: Trypanosoma conorhini; assembly: GCF_003719485.1. Lineage (NCBI taxonomy): Eukaryota > Euglenozoa > Kinetoplastea > Trypanosomatida > Trypanosomatidae > Trypanosoma > Trypanosoma conorhini. The sequence continues at coordinate 7,217 of NW_021704100.1, read as the reverse complement.
GCCCACGGTGAGGCTCTGTGGACTATTTTCAGGGAGACCTACACCCTGCGCTCGCTCCACTCTGAGGCGCTTGCAATTCTTCTTCAGTCGCTTCGTCAAGTCGTTCGCAGCTTACCCATCGTAGGCCCTCTTCTTGAGGAGTTGGTGAACGACGGAAAAGGGCTGGAGCGTCAAGCGGCTGTGGCTGCTTTGCAGCTGCTCTCAAGCAGGTACGTGAAGACAAGTGAGCGGCGGTGGGTGTTGGCCGCCAAGTTACTCGACATGTACGACGCAAACCCGTGGCCTCAGCAACCGCTGGCACGGAAAGCGGAGCTGCAAACGGTATTTCGATGTTGCCACCTGATAGCTGCGATGGAGGAGCCGCAAGGCGGCAGGACTTTGCTTCTGCAACTTCGAAAACGTCTGGTGGATGTGTTTGGCGGCTCCTCGGCGGAGGTGGAATGGCTCGACGACACCGCCATCTACGCGCTGCAGGTGACCTCCAACTGGAGCGAGGCCCTTGCCACCTACGACGCAGCCGTCGCTCGGCGAAAACCCGAGCATGTGCCGTATCTGCCGATTCCCCTGCGCCAGGCGAAGATGATGCTGGTGGAGGCGCTTGTCCGGTCTTGCCGGGCGATGGAGGAAGACGGTGAGTCCTTTCTAGTGGACGAGGACACGCAAGAGGCGGACCGCGATGCTGCTGCGGCGCTGACGCAACGGGCCCTCGCCGTAACGAAGGCCGTGTTTGGACCAGATGATACTTTTCCCCATCACCTGTACGCCGAGTTGCTCCTGATGCAGGCGTTGAGTGCCACAACGAGTGGTCAACGGAAGTTGCACGCGCTTGAGGCAATGCGCCATTTTTCGCAGGCCTCGGCGGAGTTGATTGAACACCGCCTTGTTGTTCGCACAGCCACAGCCTTGTCGCTTACGGAGATGCACGTGGAGAACGCACTTCTGGTAGGGCATGCGGCCCTGCTACAAGCGACGCTTTCGCAGCGCAACTGCCGCCGCAGGCCGGAAAGCGCCCACGGCGGCTTTGATGTTGTGGCGTGGTAGCGCAGCATGGAGGGATTGGCGTTCTTCTTCCGCGCCTTCGGTAGGCTCCTTGACCGTTGTGGGCATGCTGCTTCTTTTTTTTGTTTTCAGTGCATGTGGCAAACTCCATTTCTTAAACGCTTAAACGCTCTTAAATTTGCCCCGCTTTTCCTTCACTTCCCCCTTTGCGGTTCGCCGTTGTCTGCCTGCGCTGCCGTCAGCCTTTCGCCGCGTGGCTGCGGTCATGCATGGTGGCGTGGGGCCCACTTCCGGCGCCTCTTCTGCCTTGTGTGTGCGTTAGTCCTCCCCCCTCCTTTTTTCCCCCCGTTCCTTCCATCATCCCTCTTCCCGCTTCTCTCTTGCTTCCCCGCAGCAATTCATCTGTGCTCAGTGAGCTTTGCCACGCATACATAAACCGTTCGGGGCCGTCGCAACTGCAAGCGAGAAGGGGAAGGAGCGAAGAGAAATAAGAAGCTGCAGAAGCAGAGAGAGAGAGAGACGAAGAAACAAAAAGACAAAAACAAAAAAAAAGAAACAACAACAACAGGGAACAGCAAAGTCCAGCGTGGAGTCACACCAGCGCGGCATTCAAAGCTAAGGGCAAGCAAGTATGCCATCGGTTGAGATTGAGGTCCACTTTCCGCTGTCGCGCATTACCGCCGAGGGGTACGCCGAGGATGAATTCCTCCTCAACCAACTGGAAAAAGTGAACGACACGCCAGAGGAGGACGGCATGCCGCTGCGGGCGTGGGTGGTCAAAAGCGCCCATGATGCGCTGGAGAAGAAACCCAAACTCCGTGAGGTGCATCTGAAACCAAAGGCGGTGAAGCCCTGCCACACCCACTTCCTCGTCATCATTGACGAGGAGTAAGGAAGTAGGGAAACGAAAAAAAAAAGAAAAGAGGGGTGGGAGTGGAAGTAAGGAACAGCACTGCACCTCACGGGCACACGCATACATGTCGCAGAGGCATTCACTGCCCTCCCTTGCGGGGGAAGTACGTAGCAAAAAGAAGCACTCGCCGGGAATTATTGAGATGCGGCATTTTTGTGAACAATGGGCTTGATTTTCCCTTTTCATTTTCGGCAAATTCATGAGTATGCAATTGCAAAAGCGCCCCTCTCTCTCCCCATGTGCGTGCGTGTGTGTGGGCTTGTGTGTCTGTGCCGTGGTGAGCCATAGTACGTGTGGGTATGAACATGAATTGTGAAGGGATTGTCTTTTTTGTTCCTGTTGCTATTGTTTTTTTTTTGCATGATAGAACAATATCTTTTGTTTTTGTTCTTATGAAAATGCAACTGTGTCTCCTTTTTCCCTTTGGGCTGCGGTTGTGTTTGCTTGGGCCTTCCCGTGTATACCCGAGGCCGCGTAACTCACTCTCCCCCCAATGTTTCGTTTTTTTTTCTTTGCACGTTTCTTCTTGCGGCTTCCTCTGAATGTGCGCAAGTGCGTGGGCCGCTGCGGCGTCGGTGGATTTGCCTGCATTCTCACCAACACACGTCTTGGACGGCCGACAAATACATGCGAAGGGGCCGTTTTGGGCGGCTGTGCGAAGTTTTTGGCGCGTGTGGGTTTTGGGGTGGCTGCCATGACCCCGGGGCGCGTACCAGGCGAGGCGACGGCGATTTTTCTGCTGCGCGAGTACGTCATTCCGATTGTTGTCTTCGCACTGATGGCAGCATGGCTGCTGCGCAATGTGGTGCTGCCGATGTGCGCGGGCGGCGTTGTGTTCACGCGTGAGGCCGCGCCTTCCGAAGACGAGGCCTCATCGCCCGAGGCCCGTCGGATGCGTCACGCGGACCCCACTGACGCTGGCGTTTCCGACTGCAGCGATAAAGTAAAGTGACTGTAAGAAGGAGCCGGGGAAAAAAAAAGTTGCGTACGATTCTCCCTGCACGTGCTGTGTGTGTGTGAGAGAGAGAGAGAGTTGTTTCTCTGTGCTGTGGCCTCTGCTGGGGGAGGGTGGTTCTTTTGTAATAACAAAAAAAACAAATAAACAAATGCCCTGCTTTTTTTTGTTTGTGTTGTTCTTCTTCCGGTTCTTGTCATTCCTCGAGTTTCTGCCACTAAGGGACCGCGTGCGCGCGTCACTCCTTGCGAGCACGCAGCCACACACCTGCATAATTCCATACATAGAGACATCCATACATTCATTATAGACATATAATAAATTATATATATATATATAACAATTGCGGCGCTTACCGCTTGAGCGTCCCGGGGAGGCGTGCGTGCGGGCATGGGAGAAGGAGAGAAGCGGGGAGGAGTAATGCCCTCGCCGCCCATTCGTGTCTGTGTCCTCGTGTGCTCCTACGAGGGTTCGGATAGTGAACTGAAGGAGTACGAGGGGGAACTCGTGCAGACGCCGCAGCACTACTTTACGCAGGCGGACGCGAAGGAATTTGTCTTTACCCTCGAGTTTGTTAAGAAGTCGACGGCCTACCGCCAAATACGTCAGTTAGTGAAGTCTGGGGCCTTCGATGTCTTCTACAACCAGTGCGATGGAGCCATTGACGAGGACAAAGCCGGCGTGGATGTGGTGCAGGCGCTTGAGAGCTTCAACGTTCCATTCACTGGCGCCATCTCCAAGTACTATGAGTTGTCTAAGCCAGAGATGAAGCGCATGGCACACTACTGCGCCGTCAAAACAGCACCGTACGCCGTGCTGGAGTCCAGTGACGACGTGCGGAGGCTGTGCGCCGCACTGCATTTTCCGTTGATTGTGAAGCACATCTCTGGCTACAGCAGCGTGGGCATGGACAAGTCTTGCAAGGTGCACAATATGGATGCGCTGGAGGAAAGGGTGGCGCGCTTCATTGACCAGTACCAGATCGCCCTCGTGGAGGAGTTTATTCCCGGCGACGAGGCGACTGTATTGGTGTGCGCCGATGCCACACAACCTGGTGGAATACGTGTGTTTCCGCCAGTCATGGTGCAGTTTCCGGCGGGGGAGGACTTTAAGCACTTCCACCTCAAGTGGGAAACTTATGAAGGGATGAACTGGCGTTTTGTCTCAGAGGATGACCCCGCGTTGCCGGATATGATTCGCATAGCGAAAACGTCATTTCTTCATATGATGGGGGGAGTGGGGTACGGCCGCGTCGACATTCGCATTAATCGTGCCACAAATACCGTTGTGTTTCTTGAAATCAACCCCAATTGCGGCATTATGTATCCCTACGGACAGGAAGGCTCTGCGGATTGGATCCTGCGGCTTATGCCAGATTTTAAGCAAAAGGAGTTCGCCAAGCTGCAGATACGTGAGGCCATTCAGCTGCATGCACGCAAGCAGCTACCCTTTCGCTGTGCCTATGATCCGGTGCGGGAATATTACCTCTGTGCCACACGGGATATACCCGTGGGCAGTGTTGTGTTTGAGGGGGAGGGACGCCTAGTGCGGCTGTGCACCAAGCCGTACGTGAAGGCCCATTGGGGCGAGGTGGAGTACAATGAGTTTCTGCATGACGCCTGGCCTGTTGGGGCCGAGGGCCACTACTATGCACTCTGGGACCTGGGGTCCTCAGACTGGCGTGCAGTTAACCACTCCTGTGACCCAAATGTGGGGTTTTGTCAGAATCGTTCCCTTAACGCTCACGCTCTTCGCGACATCGCAAAGGGGGAGGAGCTCACGATGGACTGTCGCCTTTTCATGGACGACACGATGCCGCCATTCCAGTGCCGCTGCAAGGCAGCTACTTGCGCAGGCTGGATCCGCGGAAGCGCCAAGCGTGGCAGCACTCACCGTGAGTCCTGCAGTGGGACTTTGACTCGCCGGGACGACAGCCTAATTGCACCGGTGGCAGAGGATTGAGTCAAGTGGCACTCCCCTTCCCTAACCCGTCCAGCAGGGCGGGACGCCACTGAATGCCTTTCCTCCCCTCTCCTTCCCAGTGGGAACAAAGGTATTCAGAGAAAACAATACTCATAGAAATTCAACAAAATGAGAGCCAAAAAAAAAACAAGCACAACAACAACAAAAAAAAACTAAAGACATCGACAACAACGGCAGGAGCTCAAAAGAGAGTGATGCGGTCTTGCTACGAGATTGACAGTGGCGCTTTGTACTATGAAGGCGTCATTCTGCAATAGCTGTGTGGGTCTTTCGTGTGTTCATGGGGATGTGATGAACAGTGGCAAGGCATGGGCTTCTCCGCAACAAGCCTTTTTCCCCTTTTGTGCCTCTGCGATTGGTACAAGACGCCCCTCTTCCTTCATTTTTTCTTTTCCCAGTCTTTCCATCACTCTTCCAAACTCTGTTTTGCTCCAGCTTTGCGGCAGTGGCGTCGGGGCGTATGCGGCCCCGGTAGTTCTGTGCCTCTCTCTCTCTCTTTTCCCGCCCCATCTGGCTTGCGTCTGCGTCGCCGCACGAATACTTGAGCGCCAACGTCGGATTGTAGGTGTTGTGTCCGGGGACACGCTCGCCTCACCGACGAGTTTGCTGCAACACCTGCGTGCACAATGGCGTACTGCAGGTGTACTGCAGGCCGGCGGAGAAGAGCGGTGTCTGGTACTGGAGCCTCGCCGCAAGGATGTGCGAGAGGCGGGATCGGCGGAGCCAGCGACGGATTTTCTGCACATTACTTTTCAGCTTCTCACCTCGCCACCGCAGACGCTCGTTACTGACGTGGATGCCATCCTGCTGGGTTTCTCCCCATCGCACCCCTTGTCGTTTCAGCACCTCGGGGAGGTTTGGTGGCCGATTTTTGTCCACTTGCGGCGACTGCCACTTTTACTTGTGGTCGCGGAAATGAAGCTGCTTGTTATGCCAGAGGCTCAGCGAAGCATGCGCGAGCGTTGCATCCAGCAAATAAGCGTGCATGATGTAGCGTCTGCGGCGCAGCCTACTGCTGTGCCGCCGGAGCATATTCTCCCCGTGCCACTGGGCCGTCCTGGGCCCCTGTACGCGAACACACGCACACCTCCTGGCACGTTGCTTGCGCATCTCTGCAACACGCTCCTATGCACCTGTGGTTCCGTCCCGGGAGGGGAGACTCAATTCTTGCCTCTTCAACTGCGCTGGGAGGCGACACCTAGCGAGGCAGCTGCGTTTCAGCTCGAGGCTTAACTCCGCGAGAAGTGGGTGGCAATTGCGTCCGCCTCGCCAGCTCGCACGTTTTACTCGAACCGAGTGACGGGTTAAGTGACGACCGTACGACCTGTGATGGTGGCGGATGATTCCAAGAAAAACTGCGAGCAGTTCCGTGTGGTTGCGTTGGCTGCACAGGTGAAGAGACACGCAAAAGGCTCTGGCTTGGCATTGCCGTCCAACGCCGGGACTCACTCGGTGAACGGACCGGTTCTCCAGGACGGTGTGCGGCTGCTGCGCGAGAGACGAGCACGCCTGCGGGAGATGGAGGCAAAGGTTCACTGCGTGCGGCGTGTCGCGCGTGAGCTAAGGGAGGAGGCCGGGGGTCTCGTCTCCACGCTGCAGACACTGAAGGGCGGAGCGACGCCGTTGGCAATGCAGCTCAGCATTACCCTGCAGAAGTTCCAGTCCCTAGAGGAAGTGTTTCAACGCATTGGCTCCCTCACCAGGGCGGACCTCGCGTCGCTCTCCGAGAACACACCAAAGACTAGGCGGAGTTGCCTTCAAAAGTGGAATCGCAATAAATTGGGGCGGCCCAACGTACACGAAGTGCAACTCAAAGTCACAGAGGTGAGAAACAGGGTCGAAACAGTCCGGCAACAAATTCGAGACGGCCCAAAAAAGACACTAAAGACGCTAAACAAACAGTATCATACGCAATACGGCGCAATTAACAAGCTATAAGAAAAAAAAACCTATTGGTCCGGCGTTGGCAGGCCTTACAGGGTTCTGTGCGGTGGGAGTCCCGGGCCAGTGCCGGGAATCTCTCTTGTTGTGCGAAGAGCGCCTCGACGGAGTGTGTGTCGCTGCTCCGTGGCCTTCCGCAGGGCTTGTTGGAGGCGGCGGAGCCACTTCTCTGCGCGACTGTTCAGCTGCAGCGGATGAATGGAGGACTCTCAGCCCTGTGCAGCGCGACTGTGAGGGCGCCGCCGGGTTTGCGGCGTTTGCTGTTGGAAGAGCGAGTTTGGCGGCGACGGGTGGTGGTGGAGCGGACGCGGGACTACGCGGTTTGCATTGTTGGTGGCTTCCTGCCACCTGTGCAGCGCCGCGGCCGCCTGCTGGGCGAGCGTGCGTTTGCCGCGCTGGGTCCATTGTCGTGACGTGCGTTTTGCG
>NW_021704099.1:64393-78287 GCF_003719485.1 Trypanosoma conorhini | reverse complement strand
CCCTCCAAAAGATTCACCAGAGAGAGTCACTGTACGTGGCAGCTGCATGTGTGGCGAGCTCCATCTCTTCCTCGCTGCCAACGAGGGAAATTCACTGCTAGTGGCCAGGGCACAGCGCAGCCAATGGGGGGACGGGGCGAGGAGCAAAAATAAACCTTCTGGAACAGTTGCGGGTGGAGCTGAACTGCCAACACGTACCCCTTTTTCCTCCTCATAACGCACTGCGGCGCCGTGTACCGCCCAGTATACCTGCAGGGCACCATCATCCCCGCCCCCACGATGTTGGTGCGGCAGCGCAGTCGCCACACTCGCCGTCTCGCATCGAGACAGTTGGCAACTGTATCCGAGGGGATTCTCCCGTAGCGTGTGGGTGTCACGATGGTGCCGATGCGGCGTTTGTTGGCCTCTAGCGGTGTTACTGGTAGCTGCTGGCAGTCGGGTTCCTGTGGAAAGAAAAAGAGAGGGGGAAAGAAGGAAAAAAGCGAAAATGGCACCCAAACGGGAAAACAAAGCTCTCATCCCCTGGCAATGCACACCCGCTTCCCCTAGTTTGGGTGTTCTCTCAAAAGAAACTATAAAACATGTGTCAACTTCTGCTTGCATTCTCTTCATTTCTCTCTCACTCTCACTCACTCCCGGACACGCGGGCACGCAAACTCCCCGCAGCACGTGCACTCGTAACTTTGGTGAAGGACAGCCTGCGACTCTCTTGTAATACAGACTTCAAGCAGCAAACAGCAGGCGCGATGAAATCAACGCATCTACAGCAGCACCAACAAACCAGAAATGGCGCGTCCAATCACGCCAGCCGGAGCCAATAATGCGTGGGTGGCCGCTTGGGAAGTCACGGTCTGCGATGCGGTGGGGAGGCGGGGGCCACAGAGTCAGCGAGGGCAGCTGCAATGCAACAAATACTCTTTCTCCCCAGCCTCCCGCATGCGGAACAACAACAACAAACAAAGAAGCAAAAAAAAAAAAAGCCGTGTGACCAGGGGGGACAGGGAATGGGTAATAAAACACGGCAAGGAAAGAGTGAGAGAGAGTATTTGCCCTTCAACTTCAACTACGTTGTATATCTTCTTCTTTTTTTTTTCTTCTCCGTCCCAACCCGCTTCAAAGCACACGCAACGGAATCCTCACCCCCTGTCAGTGGCAAATGTGTCCCCATAAGGCGCTAGAAAGCAGCTTCATTGTTTGCTCTATTAACACCGCATCCTCCTCCTCCTCCAGCAGCTTATTGACGGCGCCTCGCTCACTCGTCCCACGATAGAGCGCGGCACTCTCGATGGAACCCGACACACCAGCTGTGAACTCCACAGCAACAAAGCACCTTCGATCCATCCGACGGGCTGACAAGGTCAACGCAATGGTGTTGTCAATAACTTTACCGTGCGTCCCATAAACATTTCCTCCAGACTCCTCCAGAAAGAGGTGAAGGGTGTAGTTGGGCTCGCACGCTGCCGAAATGGCACCGCTTTGTCTCGTCAGTATCGATTTCCAGTCAGACTGAAGCTGTAGAAAGGGTTTAGATACATTGGCAAGACGATACTTCCTCCAATGTGCTTGCAGCGTCCGTAGATCCTCTCTAGAGGGTCCTTGCTCGGAACTATCAGTGCTATCATCGGCGTCACTGTCATTGTCTGCGTCCAGGGGTGTGCGTATTTTATCCCACGCAAATTCAAGTCGCTGCTGGAGCATACTGTCGAGAAGCAGCTGTAGCAACTGGCGCTTGGCAGCGAGCGCAAGTTTGGGAAGGTCGCCGTTGGCACAACGATCGCACACGGTGACGTCACGGACGGTGCAAAGCAAGACAAACAGGCGTGAGGTTGCCCAGACCATCACCCCACAGTAGTGGTACCTTTCCTGGGTGGATTCCCTCAGCAGCACCTCGCCCTGTTTTGGGATCAGCTGCCGCATACCGTTGCTGTCGGGGCCCACAGAGAAGGTTTTTGCCACAATTTTCTGCGCCCTCCGCACGCAGGACTCCTCGACATCAAAGGCAGCCACAATGCTGAGACTTTCACGCGGCGGATGCGGGTACTGTCTAACGAGATTTTCAAGGGCATCCGACGTCGGCATTTGACCAAACAGGAGTGACGCATACATCTGCACGTAGCGCAGCATACGATTCACCGTCAAGTCGTACAGAACACTGCTGAAAGTGAGGCTACGCCTAAATCTGACGGCGGAGAGAGCAGCCATGCTGGCAGACATAGACTCCCCGCTGACCATGAACACGTCAAGCGCAAAATAAACGACTTGAAAGCCAATCTCCAAGATAAACAGTCCCCCTTTTCTCAGCGAGGCGGATGCGGCAAGATCGCCGTCGCCGCGCTCCGTGGTGCGCGTGTCTTCCATGGGAACCAGCACGTAGTACAAATGAGGCACAAAACATATCTCATTTCCGTCGGGAGTCACAACCTTGCCGTAGCGGCAACGAAAGCGATGCAGTAGCGTCGCATCGGACGACACAATGGAGTTGCTGGCGTCCAGGTCAATGACGCGTGCCCGCGGAAAGACGCGTAGAAGATACTGCACGTACGACTGCAGAGTTGCGTCAACCGACAAGCGGTACTCGGAACCAAGTTTGCCTCTCCGGGGCAAGGAGGGATCAAGAATGTCGTCCGAGAGGCACCACGGCGAACGGCGAGGCAGGGTAAAGTCCTGTACGCGGGCTCCAAATATCTGTTTGCTGCGGCCCTGGAGAAGTACAACTAGTTTGGCCAACGGTATCCCGCTCTCCATCGGTGGCAAACCCAAGAGAGACTCAGCGGCTTGCAGCGACTCTATGATGCCCGAACGCGCGTGTTGTGACTCCACAAGAATGTGGGCTGTCTGTACGTGTCTGCGAAAGTCGCATGCGATAAGTGCATCATCGGGAATACGGTTTGAGTTCGCTAAACGACGGCCACTTGGTTTATTCCACATCGTAAGCAAGCCATCCTTTACCAATTCCTGCATAATTCGCTTGCATTCCTTCACGGAATACTGGGGGCATTCGTCATACAGCACGTGAACCGCATCCTCTTCAACAAAGGCTCCATTCACAATAAGTCCGCGGTTAAACAGTCCTTCCACAACAATCGTCAAAGCATCGGCACCGCACGAGCTTTGAAGTGGAAAGCGTACATGATTAATGCGTCTTCGGTAGGTTTCATCGTGAATGCATAACCGCCTTCCCCCAGTCACATTGCTGTCGTCACCACAGCAAAAGTGTGCCAACGCTGGCTCCGTGAGGTAAGATGCAAGCGCAAATCCCATTCTCTGCACCATAATGTCATGTAGCAGGTCAGACTGCTGCTCCGCCTTTGCGATCACGTGCCCCATTAAGCGCAGCACAATATCGGAGTCGCGTAGATTAAAAAGAGCGGCTGTCACACCGTTCGTCAAAGAAACGCGCGCCACCACGCGTGGTTCCGTTGGCATCCCCACTTCCATATTGTGCTCCTTTAATAAGGGGCTCTGCGTCAGTACTGTCGCCTGGCTCAGAGGGAGGTGTGGGTTGGGTTCATGCATGGCGCGAGTTGCCTGTACTGCCTGCTCCTCACTTTTTTCGCCACGCATCGTAATCTGGTAGCCACAAGTGAGGTAAACCTCGATCTGCTCCGCCTGGGGTTCCGCCTGCAGCTGCTCAATCCACCGCCACGGGAAACCAGCTATGTGCAGGGGCGGGGCATTGGGTCGCTTGAGGAAGCAAACCGGTGAAAAAGGCTGAAAAACCCCCACAAGCCGCTCAATAAGAAACGGAAACACGGCGTGACTAACGCGCGTCAAGGAAAATTTCCCAAAGCGAAGTGTGGACGACTCCGTCGAGGCAGTGCCTGAAGCACATGTAATCAACTCCTCTGCAGCGGAAACGACCTGGGAAGAGGAAAAGGTGCAAAAGCGCTTCGAGAGGGCGAAAAATCGCCAATGCGACACCGCGGCTTCGAGAATGTGCTCAATCTGCTTAAGATACGTCGTCTCCGATTCACCTATCGTGTACCGCTCGTCCGGCATTTTTGTCAGAAAGCGGTCCACCACCAGTCGTGACCCGTCAGCCACATAAAGTGTGCAGGAGACAAGCATGTCTGTCACACCCTCAATCACCTTCACAAAGCGTAGCACAGATGCTGGCGCGGAAGGTGTGGTTGTAGGCGTCTCCGCCTCTCCAGGGCAATCAAGATGAAAAGTAAGTGCTTCTCCGCCGCCTTCACCTAACTTTTTTTCCGCTTCCTCAAAAAGTCCATAATATTCCGCAAAGTTACTGATTGCGGCGTTTCCGCCGCCCTCAACGTCAAAGTACTTGAATTTGTTCTCCTTGAGGCCTAAAACGACCAAAGCAAAGGCGAGCTGGACATCCGTTGGCTGCAAGGGCACCCCTCCACCAGCTTCTACCAAGTCTACAATAACAGGCTCACGACGGCGACACTGCAGGAAAATAAGATCCACCGTGGAGATAAACTTGTGTTGCACATAGTTCAGATGTCCTTGAAGCTCTTGTACGGCCAAAAAAAAGCAGAAATCCTGTAGCTTGCGGAGGGGACGTTGCACAAGCGCATTTTTGGTGGAGCTGAACAACTGCACCACCAGCAGAGGACAGCGGTCGGCAGGGGAAAGCGCAGGTGAGGGCACAGTCAGCGATGGGAGATGTGCAGTGTCCTTCACAAACACAAGCCGAATAAAGTGAAACACGTCCGCCTGAACATCATCAGCCACCACAAAACACTGCTCCCTGTTGTAAATATTGAGTAGCTCGAGCCTGGCGGAATTACTACTGATGCGAGACAGTATCCTTTTACATTGATGCTGTAATTTATAGTAGATGGGCAGTTTTAGAACCGTCGAGCCCCGACAGTTAAACACAGCCGACAGAGACGCTGCAGATTCACGATTCCCCCTGGCAAGTGTAGGTGGAGAGGCGAACTGGTCGCCCCAGTTACGCGGTATCAATTCATTATTTGCGTTTTGCGTATCCCGCAACTGCTTTAAAAGCTGCAACTGACTGACCTCCCTCACCTTCGCCTCGATCAGGCTACGAAGTCCTTTGCAGAGACGTCGACAGACGCCTGGATCGCCATCATGTTCGTTAAACAAAAGGCGCACCCGCTGAGCACCGTCACTTGCGTCGGTGGTCACGTGAATAAATATCCATCGTGAGGCAAAGTATTTCCTATTGGGCACCAGCAGAAAACTTGAGGAGGTGGCCTGAACAACACAGACCAGGTCATCCGCTAGGCAACGCTTAAAGACATGGGAAAGGGCCAATGCAGGGTTCACCGCGGCACTAGACGAGCACTGCTGCGTGAACTCCAATGTAAATGAATCCGCCTCAAAACAAGGAACACTAAGTAGGGCGGGTGCCACTGCACAAGCCAAGAGTTCCGCAAGACCACGAATATGAGAAACATTATTCAAAATATCTTGTGATTCGTGTGCCAAGAGAGAGAAATACGCTGCCTCTCGGTCCAAATTATCCTCATCGTCATTAGCATCCTTGTTGCTGCTGCTGCTGTTGTTGTTGTTGTCCTTATTATTACTTATACCTTCCGAGTCGGTTAGAGAAGCAGCCGACTCGATGGTTGTTGGTTCACTTTGAATGAGAGAACGTAGTGTCGCGAAGGGTGCGGAATGTAAGCACTCCGTCAAGCAGTGGTACGCCACACTCCTAGCGAGGTCCGCTGCCAGGACATCAAAAAAAACGTCGCACCGTCGTCGGTAGCTCGGCAAATGGCAAGGCCTGTCTAGAGAGTAAGTTTAACTCCTTTACAGATGATTCCTTGGCAAAAAAAAGTGGTGGTGACTTCGCCTCGGTCAACGGGATTTCCTGCCGATCGTGCAAAAGTTCTCTAAAGATGCGTTGTATCACCTCCGCGGGTGGATTGTACGTGTCACGCGAGAGATCCACGAGTTGCTTGGGGGCAGTCTTTACAAAAAAACGCATCAGAAGCCGCCTCTGGGAGGCATGCTGCAACTTATTTGAAGCAATAGGCGACCAGCAAAGCGCGTGCGCATCCCCCAGTTCATCTGGTCCATGCTCAGGTGAGAAGATACAAACGCAATCCACGTCCCTCCCGTCCTCCGAGACAAGAAAGAGTGCGATCCTCATGAGAAATGGAAGTACCGCAGGATTCTGATGAAGAGCGTCGGCTGACGGCGTTGCCGTCAGGGCATTTTGCGCTGCAAGATCCCCAGTAAGCCCTTCTTCGTAATTCTGATTTCTCTCGTACATGGGGAGAAAAACTGCAGGATGTGTCGGTAAGGGTCGAAGACACATAGAACGCACCATTGACGTGATCAACGAACGCAGCCCCTCGTGAAGAGAGACCTCACCGCCGCGATCTTTCCATTTACTCTCCTGAACGAAAAGAAGATATGAAATATCCACCTCCTTACAGTAGTCCTGAAACGTCGAAAACGTCCTCAGAACGTCTTGCGCAACAACAGTTTTGTTAACCGCGTTGCGCTCCATACCGTCGCACTGCTGCTCAAGAAGTCTCCAGGCTTGATAAAGCGAGCAAAAGGAGGTGAGCAACTTGGTCAAAGCATTCAGCAGTACATAAGTAGAACGGTCGGGTAAACGCGTCTCATTCACCTCTTCAACCTCACCTGACTTACCATAAAGTCGCATAACACCCTTGAAAAGAGCCGTGGTGTCTAACGAGATAGCATGGACATTAATCCCTTTTGCTCGCTTCAACGTCGTAGTATGGCATACACGAGGCATTAGAAGAAAAGCCAAATAATTGCACTCCAGCAGCATCAATACGGAGGCAAAGAACTGTTTCGGTCCTTGGAAGCTTTCATCCAAATTGTCTAAGCCACAGAGTTTTTGTCGCAGACTTTCAGAAAGAGCAGACGCATCAACTGTTGCGGATCGGTCCCCTAGCGAGGAAACAAACAGGGCCACCGCCTCTCGAAGGTCGTCGTCGCCTCTTTCCCCAAGTGATGGGAGGGAGCGTAGCGTAATAGTGTAAGCATGCCTAGCTGACAGGAAAGGAAGCAGTGACTCGAGCCTTGGAACAAGTTGAATGAATCCCCGACCCAACTCTTTAGCAGGCAGCGGACTATCAACTGCTGATGCCAACGATGCCGAAGAAAACACCTTAAACGTATGAAGTACTGTAGCAACCTGAATATCTTCTGAAATATCCGCAGTAAGTTCATGTTGGTACAACGACGAAAGAGCAACTTCAAAAGGGCGTATGAACCTGTAAATAATCAGCTGCGCCGAAAGTTCACTGTCGCCACTCTCTGAGGGTGCTGCAATAACGTCAAATATTTCCACCACATGATCCTCACCACACACTCGTGTGGAATACAGTATCGCCTCGCGAGGCTCCATGCAATGTAATAATCGAAACCCACTGCGAACACGGCGCGTAACAAAGGTATTAAAAGAGGGTACAGCAAATGTCCTCCACATTTCAGCAGTTCCAATCATCCAGTAAAAGGCAATAGCGTCAGAGAGCAGGGATGGACTTACCAAATACGGTGTCAGGAAGCAACGAAAAGTCAGTTGTCGAACAGTCCGTATTTCATCCTCAGGTGACAACTTCTTTGAGGAATTAAAATGCAAAGCTTTACGGGACGTCAACCCGTTCGGGGCAACCCTGCGGCGACATGGTGGTGGTTCAATGTAACTGGAGATTAGATCCAGTCGACGCGGTGAAACAGTACAAAAGGTGAGCTGAAGAGCCCGCGCGTTCGTTTCGTCGATCACAGCCTCCACCGCAAGGGTAAAAGTTGTCTTACCAATTGCAGTATTTGGAGTAGATAAAACACCCGCCTTCACATCGGCGATGATATCTGCCAGCGCTTGTAACTCTTCGCCAACACTCGTTAAAAAAAAACTCAAACGACACTCAAACGCTGCGGCCAAAAAACCCTCGTGGCCATTGGCAAACGCATTTTCTAGCAGAAACAGCTGAACAGCATAAGAAGTGGATCCTTCATTAGTTACAAAGGACAAAAACGCGTCACTTGCATCTTGGAATAAAGGGTTATGCTTCTTTTGTAAAGTGGCCGCAAGGACTCGGCGAGCCAATACTGAAACCGAGGGCATAGTGCCCCATGAGCCCCCTCTACAGGGGTCTAAACAGTGCAAGAGACCATCCTCCCAGAAAAAGAAGAACCCAATTGAACGGACACTGCAGTGTGCCGACCACCCATCA
This sequence comes from Trypanosoma conorhini, assembly GCF_003719485.1. Taxonomy (NCBI): domain Eukaryota; phylum Euglenozoa; class Kinetoplastea; order Trypanosomatida; family Trypanosomatidae; genus Trypanosoma; species Trypanosoma conorhini. The sequence goes on along the minus strand of NW_021704099.1, from coordinate 70,134 downwards.
GAAACTCCTTCAGAGAAAGAAAGTTCCTGCATGTCCTTCACAAGGAGCCGGCGTATTTGGCGTGACGCAAAAAGACACTGGAGAGCCACCTGCTCTGCATGCATCCAACGACGTAATTGAGAGCGCAAGATTACAAGGTACATCAACCAACCTGTTTTATTTTCCGCAGGTGTGGGTATAGCAGCCCTGTCATCACCCCTTAACTTCACAAAGTATTCCACAAGCTCCTTTGAGCCTTGGACCAAAACACGGCGATATACCACCGGATAACTAACCTCCATATCGTACGAAATGAAAAGTTTTCCACGTCGAAGATTACACTGGAGACGAGCATAAAGATGGGCAATATGCGGAGTTTCTTTGTTATGATTCATTACAACGCTCCATCCTTCGTTGATTCGGGCTTCCGCAACACAACGAAGAGCAGTCGTAACATCACCCTCACGAAGCAGAGTAAAATCTTCAAGAACCTTGTCAGAGTTGTACAGGACACAAGAATCACTGGATCGGTCAGCACACGTCGTTAAAATATTCGGCGAAACATGATCCACGCATAAAGGAAATTTAGTATCCAGTTGCACAAATAGCTGCTGCGCCAAGCAACGTGGACCCCCGAAACGACGGCACCAGTCAATATTAAGCTTTGGAGCCGCGAGTGAGAGCCACTGATCAAAATGAACTCCGAAGCCTCCCACGGCCGACAAAAACTGTGATAGAGAATTTGTACTTAAATCAAGGAACGGATTTGTCTCATTCAGGAACAAAAGAGATATGATGATATTTTTTCTCCGTACAGAGCTTTCCAGTAATGAAAAACTATTATGTGATCCACCTTTATCGGCATTACTAAGGAGCACGAGACTTGTGCAATGTAGCGATCGCTCTGGAATCAAACGTATCAGGTGTTCCATGGAGGCAAACAAACTCCGCTCAGGCCAAACATCCAGTAGCCGCGAGCAGCATGCCTCTTCGTAGGCCCTCAGTTGTTGTTCTAACCGAGAGAGAAAAGTTTCGTCGCGCAGCACCAACTCAGCGTTACAACGTGTCATGAGGGGAATCAAGAGAGAACGATTCAGTGTGTCATTGGGGAAATCACCATCAAAGATAGGAAATGGTATAGCACCCACCGGAAACAGGTATGGACGACGTCCTTCCATGTCTGTCCCCCGTCCCATTTCAGTTGAGGAAAGAGTCGGAGAAATAGAAGGCAGGGCATTGACCTCCAATCTAGGTGAATTTATAAGGACAATAGAAACATCAATTTGTGGTTTCCACACTTGCCGAAGAATGCTATTACGCTCCGGCTCCTCCACATGCATGTCAACCCAACGTCGTATTTCTTTTTCTTCCTGTTCACGTGTATGCAGTGTTTTTTTCACCACATCAAGTAGAGCTTGTACGGCATCTGGGACATGATCAACTAATACCTTTCCATTCCTTGAAACCCCAAAGGTTGAAACCCCAAAATCAATAGCAATCAATAAATGGTAGTGCTGATATAGCACTTCCACAGGCCAACGCCAGACACTTGTTCCAGAGTAGATGTTATCCCATGGTTCGTCATCGAGACTCGGAGTATCCTCTACAGGTGCACTATGTGTTTTCGGAGAAAACACAGGTATACATGATGCCTCAGGAGAGCTGTACAGCGAGCCTGTAAATTGTTCGTTAAACGTTGCCGCTGTATTAGGCGTCACAGGTACGGTGACCAAACGTCGAAGCTCCTCAGTACAGCGAATGAGGTAACAATGGTCTTTTAGCTGAATTGGCTTTCGTAAACCCATTGGGTCTTTCTGTCCAATAGGGTGTTTAAGAGCATACAAAACCTTATCCACGGGACGGAACTCCTCTGCGCTTTCAAAAAGCAAGTACGGATTTACTGGAGAGGAATCCATTCAATGTAGATAAATAGATAACTAAATCTATATATACATATATAACGAAGACGCCACGACAGAGATGATGTGGAGAGAAAAAAAAAGCACAGATGCGCAGGTAACCGACCCCAAACCCAGAAGTGTCAAAAAAAAAACACCAAACGCGTGACTTTAGAATAGCCTCGCGGGAAGACAACCTTAAAGGCCCCGCGGGGGGTGGGGGAGGCAAACCACGCGGCGGCCGGCGGGAGTCGCGAACCCCTCCCGCGCGGAGTGGCGCGGCCGCGAGGCGGTACATGCAAGCCCCGGGCGCCTTTTACGCGCGGGCGCGCTGCGCGGCGCGCCGGGCGAGGTGGGCCCCTTTTTATTCGAAGAAAAAAAAGAAACTGAGGGGTCACGGGTGGGGCGGGCCCCCGCGACCAAGGCGTGCCTGGGGCGCTTCCTCCCTGCCTTTTTGGCTGGCCCCGGCGCCGATCCTGGTTTGTTTTTCTTCTTCAGCTGTTCGGCGACCTTTTTTTCCAAGGGTGGTGCTTGCGCCAGGCCCCTCCTGTGTGGTATCTGGGTGGCCTCTCCGGTTCTCTGTTTTTTTTCTTTTTTGTATGGAGCGAATTCGCCTTAAAGGAAGTTTCTTTTTTTTGCACATGGTTTTTTTGTATTTAATTGCTTCTTCTCTTTCCTTGCAAAGTTCAGAATCATTACTTCATTAAAGTTTTTTTTTTGATGAGGTGATTACGACAACTGCTGAGCACCGGTAAGACGGGTGCGGTGTAAAGTGCATTGTTCATCCAGCTTACTCGTGGAAAATTTTGGGTTTATCCGAACATCGGCTGTCTGGACTATTACCATTACATTATTTGGTGTAATTAATTCCCCAATCTACTTGCTTCTTTCCCCTCCATGGCGATCTCACCTAGGTTTGCCTCCTGAGGGTTACTTATTTATTTTTACTATCCTCAAAATTTGCGCCTATTTCGCCAGAGGCCAGGAAAACAAATTCCTCAATAACCTCTTTGTGTGTGTGTGTGTATTGCCCACGCATAGTGCTGGAAATTATGGTCCCAAATTCAGCCTATCCCCAGTTTTTTTTTTTGCATCTTGCCCTGATTCCCTATTATTTTCGGGGTTATCTTTTTTTTTCGCAGTTTTTTTTTACCGAATTTTGTCAGTTGTTGTTTTTCGGGTTTCTATTATTATTCCTACTATGTGACAATTGTTTTGAATTTCAGCATGATTTTTCTCTTCCCAGTGAATGCGAGGCAGATGGAATTGTATTTTGACTTCTTTTTATGGAAGTGTGCTATTGCAACTGTTCCTTTGAAATGCTATACACCTTTTTTTTTCATTGCTTCTTAAAGCTAGAGGTATGAAGGCGGGAGATCAATGCATCTTTCGGTACTATGAGATCCTTCCACTGGATCTTGAGCCGGAGTACAAAATGGGATACATATGTGACATGTGCTCCAAGGACTTTTTGAAGACGCCTTTTTTTCACTGTGCACAAAGTGGGCGCGATTTGTGCATGGGATGTGGTGAGAAATTGTTACTGAGTCCGTTTTCATCGCTACTCAGCAAGATAATAGTTCCGAATTTTATTTGGAAAGACTCAAAGAAAGAGATTATCGTTGTTCTTTGTTATCAAATACAATTTGAATATTTTGGTTGTCATTTTTCAGATGGTTCTAACCTTCTGATTGCTTGTGAGGATGGTCACCCCAGCTTTTACATTGAACTTGGTGTTAGTGTTGAAAAGTCTATATATTTGTCTAAAGTTGAATTGTTAAAGCGGTTTCCGTGGGCCAAAAATGCTTTGAAAATGCGGGAAAATGGATGTGTTTGTTTTCATCAAATGACACCGACTCCCGATCGTTCCCGCCCCTGTTTTATCAATTCTTTTCGTCAGGATGGTTTGTTTATAGAATTTCGCTTTTCTGATGGCTTTTCAGAGATATTGCATTCTGGGGAAGGTGTTCTTCTGGTCGTCAAAGGATCGTGTGTTATTTCCTGCTTAGTGATGAATTCACCATTGCGGTGGGGGAAATCATTGCCAAAGGCCGCTACCTCTGTATTGGAGTGGTTTCAGAATGGCGACTGAGAAGTGAGGTGGATCATCATATATAGATACTAACTATCCCATTGGGAACTGGGACATCCTGCTCGTGTCCAGTGTTTTTTTTTTGTGATTTAAGTATAACTCATATACGTATATCTGTTGTCTGTTGGTTGTTGTTGTTGTTGTTGTTGTTTTGCTTTTTATCCCCAGCAGAGTTCAGGGGTAGAAATACAGCTCATTTATTATCGAAAATGCTAAGAAAGGACGGTGAAGAGTTAGTGGATGAATACTCTTTGCCCCTTATACCAAGCGATGTTGTTCTTGGAATAGATACGCGGCAGTCTTGCTTCAAGCGTGTTCTTGTAAATTTAGGCGATCTGGTACCTTATGGGGGCTTTCTATCAGCGACATTTACTCTATCTAGTGCTACGCTAGGGGCTGGCGTCATTACTTTGCCATCCGCCTTTAACTTTAGCGGTATAATACCCTCTTTTTTGCTTTTACTAATTGTGACACTGGCTACAATCTATGCTGTCCGACTACTAGTTGAAACACGTGAATTAACACGTCTAGGCTCATATGAGGCCATGGCAAGGACTTTGTTTGGCCCTGGATGGGATTATTTGAGTGCAGGATTAATGTGGTTATTTACGTTTGGCACATGTGTTGCCTATATTATATCGATTGGAGATATTCTCGATTCTGCATTTATGGATGACTCCATACCGTCGTACCTCCGATCGCAAGGCGGAAAGAGATTGATAACCGTTCTAATATGGTTTCTGGGAATGTTTACTACATCTTTGCCTAGGAGCATCAATTCATTGCGTTACGCATCGATAGTAGCGATACTTTCTCTATTATTTTTCATTGCGTGTGTCGTTGTCCACGCCCTACAAAACGGTTTTAGAAATGGTAAAATACGAAAAGACATCCACTTTTGGAGAACGGGCAATATCGCCATTGAGGGGCTTTCCCTGTTTATGTTTGCATACCTCTGCCAGGTAAACTCTCTAGAAATATATGAGGAAATAATAGATCCCACAGTTAAAAAGATGACCACATATACTGCATCAGGTATGTTTTTTTGCTTCATTGCTTATTCAATCACCGGTTTCTTTGGTTACGCCGATTTTGGTCCAGAAATAAAGGATTCAATTATAAAACACTATGACATTGATCACAACCTCTTACTCGCTATTTCACTTACTGGTATTGGTTTTCAGCTCTGTGTCGGATTCGCGCTGTGTATGCAGCCCGCTCGTGAGTCCTTCTATTACGCTCTTGGATGGGATATAGCGACAATACCAACTTACAGGCATGTTCTATTCTGTGGAACACAATCTTTAGCCGCGCTTACGCTCGGACTATTAATCCCATCGGTAAACATCGTCTTTGGGCTGCTGGGCAGCCTCTGCGGCGGCATTCTTGGCTTCTGCCTGCCGGCACTGTACCGTATGTACTGTGGGAACTGGAGCGTGGCGACAGTGGGGATCGTGAACTACGTTTGCACCTACCTCCTCCTCATTGCTGGTGTGGTGGCGGTTGTCTTCGGCACAGGGGCTTCTGTGTACGGCGTGGTTGTGTAGTGTGTCGCCGCGGTGCGAGCCCAAATAAGCAGGTGGTCGCCTTTGCTGCAGCCCCCTGCCTGTTTGAGGTGTGAGGTGCCCGCTTACGGCGACGCGAAGCCCTGGGCGCCCAAACCCGCCCTTCTCTGCGGAAAAGCAGTCTAGCACTCTCTGTTTAAATTAGGACCAATAGCATTGTTTTTTCTTCTTCTGTTATTCCGTGCCACTCGTTGCAGGTGAATACCC
>NW_021704099.1:63056-64368 GCF_003719485.1 Trypanosoma conorhini | reverse complement strand
GTATGTACTGTGGGAACTGGAGCGTGGCGACAGTGGGGATCGTGAACTACGTTTGCACCTACCTCCTCCTCATTGCTGGTGTGGTGGCGGTTGTCTTCGGCACAGGGGCTTCTGTGTACGGCGTGGTTGTGTAGTGTGTCGCCGCGGTGCGAGCCCAAATAAGCAGGTGGTCGCCTTTGCTGCAGCCCCCTGCCTGTTTGAGGTGTGAGGTGCCCGCTTACGGCGACGCGAAGCCCTGGGCGCCCAAACCCGCCCTTCTCTGCGGAAAAGCAGTCTAGCACTCTCTGTTTAAATTAGGACCAATAGCATTGTTTTTTCTTCTTCTGTTATTCCGTGCCACTCGTTGCAGGTGAATACCCGTTTTTTTTTCTTTTTTTTGGCGGGGGGCGAGTGTCGCAGAAATGTGGCACTCCTCCCTGCGTGGTGCGGCGCGTGTGTTATTTCCATGCCAGGGTCCCCACCCCCGTTTTCCACGGCGCACTAGAAACCGCCTTCGTTGTGCTCTTCTGCCCCCCGCAATACCCCGCGCTTTCGCACGGGGGCAGGGGACAGGGGAGACAAAGGGGAAGTATGTCCTCCTGTAGGAAGGGGAGGCGAACGCCACAAGGGATGCATGGATGTGTGGTGCACCACCTTCTTTTTATTTACTTTGTTTTTTTTTCTTTTTTCCTTGCCCCGTTCGGTGCAAAGCGTGAGTTGTTTTCAAATTATTTTTGGTGGCCGAGATTATTATTTTTCGTTGGGCATAGACGAGGTACGTTTGTACCTCCATTACTGGGCGTGCCACCTACCGGACCTTTTTTTTGCGTACACTCACTTCCTGCGATGTACTGCTGTTCCACAATTGGCGGCCTTGCGGTGTGATGGCATGGGTTCGGCTTGGCAGGACCTCGTCGCTCGCAAGGGCCAGAGGCATAGTCGCAGGGCTGCGTATTCGTTTGGTGCACAAAGAAACCGCCATCAAAGTGTTTTTATTTAATGATAACATCTTCCCACACAAAAATGCCAAATGTATTAAAGAAGGAAAACGAATCTGGGGCTTCTGTGTACGGCGTGGTTGTGTAGTGTGTCGCCGCGGTGCGAGCCCAAATGAGCAGGTGGTCGCCTTTGCTGCAGCCCCCTGCCTGTTTGAGGTGTGAGGTGCCCGCTTACGGCGACGCGAAGCCCTGGGCGCCCAAACCCGCCCTTCTCTGCGGAAAAGCAGTCTAGCACTCTCTGTTTAAATTAGGACCAATAGCATTGTTTTTTCTTCTTCTGTTATTCCGTGCCACTCGTTGCAGGTGAATACCCGTTTTTTTCTTTCTTTTGGCGG
>NW_021704099.1:60775-62993 GCF_003719485.1 Trypanosoma conorhini | reverse complement strand
TGTTGGTGTCTACCTACCTTCTTTTTATTTACTTTTGTTTTTTTTCTTTTTTCCTTGCCCCGTTCGGTGCAAAGCGTGAGTTGTTTTCAAATTATTTTTGGTGGCCGAGATTATTATTTTTCGTTGGGCATAGACGAGGTACGTTTGTACCTCCATTACTGGGCGTGCCACCTACCGGACCTTTTTTTTGCGTACACTCACTTCCTGCGATGTACTGCTGTTCCACAATTGGCGGCCTTGCGGTGTGATGGCATGGGTTCGGCTTGGCAGGACCTCGTCGCTCGCAAGGGCCAGAGGCATAGTCGCAGGGCTGCGTATTCGTTTGGTGCACAAAGAAACCGCCATCAAAGTGTTTTTATTTAATGATAACATCTTCCCACACAAAAATGCCAAATGTATTAAAGAAGGAAAACGAATCTGGGGCTGCGCGCGAGTGGCTGGGGAGTGTGTGCAGAGCGGAAACGGCGATGGTGGAACCCGTTGAGACCGGCCTCTTCTTGATCGTCTTGACCGCATGTTGTGCGTGTGCTTGCTTGCTCTTTCTTTTGTTTCTTTGACGATAGAGTGATTAGAGAGTGACGTGGACTAACAGGCATTGCGTGGCACAGGCGGCGAGGAGCGTTCTTTGTAAACGACATTGCCAATACAGCTGGTGATATGGCTCTACAGAACGAGCCCTCCGTGGGCTACTTTTTGGAGGGCGAGGCAGGCAGCGGGGATGGCTGCAAGCGCGCGAGTTCGTCAAGGAGGGCATTGCACTGTTTATCGCGCATAATTCCGCACGGTGGTCTTCTGGCGACGACGTTTAACCTTGCGAGCGCCACTCTTGGTGGCGGGGTGATCAGCCTGGCTGCGGCCTTTCAGATGAGCGGTGTCGTGTCCTCCATTATCCTCCTTGTGCTTGTGACGGCGTGCACTGTCTATTCTGTCGGCCTGATGATGCAGGCTGTTGAGCTGACAGGCTATGCTTCTGACGCGCAACTTTCAAGGAAGCTCTTTGGCCGGGGGTGGGACTACTTCACAGTATCCCTTACGTGGTTGTTCACCTTCGGCACCTGTGTGGGCTACGTCATTGCCACTGGCCGTCTCATGGAGCCCGTGCTGTCCGCTCCTTCCTTGCCGGAGTTCTGGCGCTCCTTGGCCGGCAATCGCGTGGCGACGAGTGCAATTTGGTTTGTGGGCATGTTCTCGCTGTCGCTGCCGAAGGAGATCAACTCCCTGCGCTACGCCTCTGCTGCTGGGGTGCTTTTCATTTGCTTCTTTATTGTGTGCGTTGTGGTCCACTCCGTGCGCAATGGATTTCGGGGCGGCAAGCTCCGTGATGATATTGTCATGTTCAAGACGGGAAACGGAGCAATTGAAGGCCTCTCCATCTTCATGTTTTCGTACCTGTGCCACATGAATTGCTTCTCCATTTATGCGGAAATGCACAAGCCAAGCGCGAAACGCATGACGCTCCACACCGCCTGCAGCATGACTCTGTGTTGCATTGCGTACATCGCTGCCGGATTCTTCGGTTACGCCGACTTTGGAGCCCAGGTGACGGACACTGTTCTCGTGTTCTACGACGTCCGAGGCGATGTGATGATGGCTGTGGCCTACGCAGGAATCCTGTTTAAGCTGTGTGTTGGGTTTTCGCTGTGTATGCAGCCCGCTCGCGATTGCTGCTATTACATCATCGGCTGGGATGTGAACACAGTCCCCGTTTGGAGGAATTGCCTTTTTTGCGGAGCCATGGCACTCGGCGCTCTGCTGCTTGGGCTCTTTATTCCTGTGCTGAACACCGTCTTTGGGCTGCTGGGCAGCCTCTGCGGCGGCATTCTTGGCTTCTGCCTGCCGGCACTGTACCGTATGTACTGTGGGAACTGGAGCGTGGCGACAGTGGGGATCGTGAACTACGTTTGCACCTACCTCCTCCTCATTGCTGGTGTGGTGGCGGTTGTCTTCGGCACAGGGGCTTCTGTGTACGGCGTGGTTGTGTAGTGTGTCGCCGCGGTGCGAGCCCAAATAAGCAGGTGGTCGCCTTTGCTGCAGCCCCCTGCCTGTTTGAGGTGTGAGGTGTCCGCTTACGGCGACGCGAAGCCCTGGGCGCCCAAACCCGCCCTTCTCTGCGGAAAAGCAGTCTAGCACTCTCTGTTTTAATTAGGACCAATAGCATTGTTTTTTCTTCTTCTGTTATTCCGTGCCACTCGTTGCAGGTGAATACCCGTTTTTTTTT
>NW_021704099.1:42894-60750 GCF_003719485.1 Trypanosoma conorhini | reverse complement strand
CGCCCTTCTCTGCGGAAAAGCAGTCTAGCACTCTCTGTTTAAATTAGGACCAATAGCATTGTTTTTTCTTCTTCTGTTATTCCGTGCCACTCGTTGCAGGTGAATACCCGTTTTTTTTTTTTCTTTTTTGGCGGGGGGCGAGTGTCGCAGAAATGTGGCACTCCTCCCTGCGTGGTGCGGCGCGTGTGTTATTTCCATGCCAGGGTCCCCACCCCCGTTTTCCACGGCGCACTAGAAACCGCCGTCTATCCCATCGCTGTGTTCCGCGTTTATTGCGGTCCGGGTATCTCATCATGAACTATTAATGTTTTGTTCTGGGGATGAAAATGAGTTTGGAGGGGTAATTACATACCCAATGGAGTTGAAGGGTTTTTTTTTTTCGTTGTCCGTTACGTGTGTTCGCCTTTCTTTGGGGGCTGCTAAAAGGCGAGGTTAGCGTGCAGTTGCGTGATGCTGCTGTGACTTTACAGTGTGTGTGTATGTATGTGGTAGACATTGTCGGAGACTTGTGCTTTCCGTGAATGTGACGGGTCTCTCGTCTGGTATAACAAGTTGGACGTGTTTGTGTTTGTTTTCCAGCGACATGTGAGGCCGGTGTGAAGTCGCTGCGCTGTTGCAGGGAAGTTGTTACCCCTTTGGACCAGATTTCCTTCCTGAGGTCACGGGGATCAGCGACCGAAGCCTGTGGCTGGCTGCTTTGCACCGCATTCGACGTGTGTCATTGCTAATTGCCCCAGCTCTTATAAATAAATTTAATAATTTTTTTTCATATGCTTCTTTGTGAGGGCATTTTCCCCTATTGTTCCCTTCCTTTTTTTTTTTTTTTGGTATGCTGCTTTGTTTTGGATTTATGTGAGCTGTGGCGCCCTCCGCGACGATTACGAATTCTCATTTTGGTATTTCTCTTACGATCTCGTTTGTGTTCTTCTTGGTGTTGCTCTTTGTTTTTCTTGGCGGTTTGTTGCCGCAATTGCTGCTGCCGCTGCTGCTGGCGGTGGTGGCGGTGGGAAGGAACATAGTTGCTGGGAGAAGGCACAAGCGTGGCTGGGGTGTGGCGTGGTATTTTGTGCGTGATGTTCCGACGGTGCTGTCGATGCCAGCGTCACCCGTATGCAATTGACGTGAAGGAGCTGGAGGCTGCCAGGCGGTCAGAGGTGGGGCGGACGCGTGTGCCGTTCAGGTCCGTTCTTGTCGTGAGCGCGCAGCGTGCTTGGGCACGGGCCAAGTGGAGTTATGACTTTTTCTTCCCCTCAGCTGGCAAGGGTGGAGCCGCGAGGTGACGCGGTTTGGCTCCACCCCCCGCCTTTCCCCGCGTGCTTCCTGCTGATGAGGCGCGCCGTGTGTAAGGCCCGGGCGCTGCCTCGGTACGCTGCTGCCCTCATTGCTGCCGCTGCTGCTGCTGCTGCCGCCGTCGCTGCCTCTTCTATTGCGTCTTTCTGCTTCTCTGGTAGGTGTGCCCCCACGTGAAGGGAAAAAAAAAGAAATGCTTGGCAAAATCAAGACGTTCGTCTCGCGTCAGGCGGGACAAAAGGCAGGCAATGCCCTCACCACCTCGTCTGGAGCCCCGCCCACACTCAAGGACGCCTTTAACCAGGCACTGCAGATGACAAGTAAACTCTTTGAAGAGCGGGAGTGGCAGTGCCCCTGTGGGCATAAGTTTCGCGCCTCGGGTGACTGGGTGGCTACGCTTCCCATCTACTGCGAGGTCCCGTCATGCCCGAACCCAAAGTACTACGTTGATGGGCCGGGTCGCGCTCTTCTAGAGGCGAACCCGTCAGGAGTGAAACTGCAGGAGGTGAAGGATGCCCCTTCCATACCATCCTCGTCCTCAACTCCAGGTGTTGCGTCACGCTTCAATAATCGATCTAAATAATTCTATAAGCTTCATGGAGGCGAGGAATTGGCATGGCCCACTCACGAGGCATGCAGTGCAGGGAAATACGCCACCGCTGTGATGGGTGTGAGGGGGCGTTCATACCTCCCGTCTTTTCAGTTTGGGCTGTGATTGTGTGGTATGCTGTGGGTAGTTGAATGTTTGGTCCTTTTATGACTGTGATTATTATCTGTCATTCTGCACGTTTATTGAATTTGTTCTCGTGCTGCACTCTCCCTCTTCTTGCGTGTGCGGGCGTCTGTGCATCGCGGTGTGACGTTGGGACGCATCCCACGTGGGATGCGTGAGGCGAGGCCCGTTACGCCACCCATGTGCCCACGGCGAGGAGAGAGAGTTCACGCATCGTATTGAGGGAACCGCGCACAATAATACTCCCAGCCCGCCCCACGGAGGGAGCAAAAGATAGGTATTCAATCCGGAATGGGTCAAATTATTGTAGGAGGGAATTTCATTTAAATTGTTTGTGTTTCCGCCTCCTCTTCCGTGGCGGAAAGAGAGAGAGGGAGGGCCGGTAGCTTGTGGCAGGGTGGTGGGCTTCCAGTGAGGTTTGGCGGTTGGCTGGCAGTGGGGAATTTTTCAACGGGGAGCGGAGGGGAGGGGGACCTCGTTTTCAAAGGGGTCGGCCTGTCCAAACGCATTGGATTCCCGCGTGTCCATGTTGCCCGTCGCCGTGCCTCGTCCCACCTTGCAAAAGCGTTGATGCCTGACCTCTGCTGCTCTTCGCCGCATCCCCTTTAAGGGGCAGAAAAGGCGTCATCGATGCGTCGGAGACGCCAGCAGCCAATTTTTTTTTTCTTGACGTGTTGCTTAGCTTTGGTGTCGGCTGACAACCCACGGCCCCTGATGCATGCGACCTTTCTCTCTCCTCTGAAGGTGCTTCTATTTAAGGTTCGGGTGGGATAGCAGCTGATTGAGGCCGCCTCTTTTGTGTCGCTCTTTCTTGGGTCATTGCTTTCACGACGTTGAGAAACTGGGCCAGGATGCCGCCACGTCCATCCCGAATTCGTTCTCGACTTGGTCGTTGCTCGAGAGGTGTGATCTGGTTGCTGCACGTCCAGGGAGTTTGCAGAAGGCCTTGCAGGTCGTTGTCTTTGGCAGCCCCGAGTCAACTCCGGGTGCCGCCGCCCTCGTTCACGACGCGGGCACGGAGGAGTTGTGCCGTTTGCTGCACTTATACAACTGCAATTTGGGCGGCGGAGGTGCCTCTTCCATGGCAGCCGCAGCGTGCAGATGGCGCACGACGGTACGACTCCCAGGCTGCAATACGAGTCTAAGGACGCCATTCCTCGAAGGGTTACTGCTTTTTTTTTCAACCCGACACAGCCTCTGCCTGCGTCTTGGTGCTGGACACAGGCCCGTTGACATGCACCGATGACGTGGTAACTGCTCACCCCGTCCCTGACGGGAATTCTTTTTTTTTTTTCCGTCTACAGGCTTCTATGATGGGGCTGTACAGTGTGTTTTGATGTCCTATTTGGACGCTTGTTCCCTGCTCTCAGTGGCTGTTTCCGTGGATCCGTGCAAACGCGTGGACGCCAAGACGCTTCTGGAGCATCTGCCCCTTGCTGTGCCGTGGGGTTCGCCTCATTTTCATGTGTGCCGTGAAGTTTTTGTTGCGTGCCCTTCGAGAATAAGGGAGCATGGATGGACAATGTTGGTTTCCCGGGGAAACTGCCTGCTTCAAACGTTTGAGGTGCGGGCCAGAGTTTGTGTGCAGTATTGCTTTGCCTACAGCGGGGGACCAGTATCCACTTTTGCTTGCCTTGAAGTACGGCACGGTGCGGCTCTTTCAGGCTTCCGGCTTCACCACTGTCCGTTGTGAGGGCGGGTGCGCCGGCGCGCGATATGGATGGGGGCTTGACGCAAAGGTTGGCGCTGCGCTTCTCGCCAGCCGGAAACGGTCGCGTGGCCCTCATTTCTAAGCGGCAGTGCGCTCTGCTAAGCGTTGCCGATGCGGCCACAACCGGCGGCGTCGCAGCGCTATCGCGGGACGATGCATCGGCCGCCTCAAGGATGGATGTAGTGAAGTTGCGCTTTACTGCCAGCGTTGCTGGACAGCTTCTCCTGTGTTCTGCTTGTGAGTTCCGCGGGGGCAGTCGTGTGTCTGGGTGTTTTCCTTTCCGCGCACTATAAAGTTGGCCACGGAAGCAGAGGCGCTTCTCTGTGGGGCCGATGCTGTCGTTTGCAAGGATGCGTTGGAGGTGGCAGTGCGGCACTCGGGTGTCAGTGCCCCGCAAGGGGCAGGGATTGCTGGCCCACAGCAGGCGCAAGCTACAAGAGAGAAGGGGGCATAGGTCGCGTGGGCATCTCGAGCCTCGCGGAAAGGAGGCACATGCCATTGCAACGCTGTGTCAAGGCTTTGGCACGATGTTTGGAGAGAAACAGTGTCCTCCGTACGAAGTAGTTGCGTTGGGTTCGCGGCTTCGGTTTTTTTTTTTTCTTGGTGTGTGTCCTTCTCTTTGGCTCACATGACTGTCACGTCCTGCGGGGCGCGGCCCTGAATAATGCCGCTACAGCAGATAGTGGCGTTGTGTGTGAGAGGGTTGTGGTATTTCAAACGCCGGAAATGAAATGCCCTTCTGTGGAAGTATATATGTGCGTGTGCATACGCACAATTTGTGTGTGTTCTTTATGGTTTTTGTATTCCCCTGCACTGTTGTTTTAACTGCTTTTTTTTTTTTACTTCTGCCTCTCTCTTTCTGTCTCTACGTCTCAGTGTCTTTCTTCCCGACGCGCTGGGGCACAAGAGGAAGGAAATGTCTTGCCGCGACGCCTCCATCGAGGAGGCCGACGCCGAGGTGCTTCGGCTGATAAGCGCCAAGGTAGATTCGCTGTTGATGTTGTCTGAGACGGACGCCGAGCTGCGCAATTACGCCCTGAAGTTTAAGCTGGAGCAGGCTGTCGACCAAACGGCGTTTCAAGCCAAGCGCGAGGAGGGGGAGGAGATGCTGCACCTACAGCGCGTGCTGCGGCGGATGGCTGACCTTGCGCTGCACGTTGCGCCGCACATATTGCGCCGGACACGGAGGCATCGTTCGTCCAGGTGCCCCGTCGGGAATGACGATGCCGCCGCCGCCGCGGCGGGTAGCACCCCCGCAGAGGGTACGGCCTCTGACAGTATTCCACGCAACAGCAGCGTGGAGGACGTGTGCGACGGGTCGGAGGCGTGGTTGGAGACGGGGGCCCACTTGTCCCACTCCTCCGTGGAGCTGCTCTGCCTCATTTTGGTCTGCCACCCCCGGCTGGTCAAGGCCCTGCAAATGTATTTGTTGGAGTGTGACGTCCTGGCCTACGTGGCGGACGCCCTGAGTATTCCGTGCGAGCACGAAATTGCCTTCTTCCAGGAGGGCTACCGAACCGAACACGTCCGCTTGATGGCGAACCTCACCCTCGATAACCGCGAGGCGTGCTCCGCCATCGTGGGCACCCCCGCGCTCCTCTCGGCCATTCTCACCAGCACCCGCGTCGATGAGGAGAACCCTGGCATGGTGGAGTGGGCCGAGTTCTGCATCCGCAACCTCTGCTGCTGCACAAGCGAGGCGCGTGAAAAGATACGTAGGATGCTGCCAGTGAGTATATCTGGCGAAAGCAGGGAGTTGCTTGCGGGCAGGGCGGACTGCCAGCTAACTCAGGAAGGAAAACTTGTTCTCACGCAGCCCTGCACAACAAAAACGAAGTAGTCGCGTCGCAATGTTCCTCTTGCCTCTTTCGTGGTGGGGTGGGCGTGAGTGGGTGGGTCTCTCTGCCGCTCTGCACCTCCGCTCCGCGCTAATTCTCCACGGGACGTAATAATTTCCGATGGAGCTTTGTTACTTTTTCTGTTGTACTGTGTGGTGCTTGTTATTATTTGGCTGTGTTTGATGGTTTGTTTCTTTTTTCCTTCTTCCCTCGAGTCGTTACGGCTCCTGTTCCTCCCCCCGTTACCTCGCTCAATATATATATATATATATATATATATATACATTCCTGTACCTTACAGCCTTTCCTCGCGAGAGCTCCCTGTACGTTTGGCATGTGCGTTGTTTCGAGGAGGATGTGCGTTGTTTCGAGGAGGATGTGTGTGTGTGTGTGTGTACATGAACTCTTTTACTCCCTCGCGTAAATTCCCCCGCAGCCGCCGCAGCCTCTTTTTTTTTTTTGTCCCTCCGCTTTGGCCCATGCATGGGTATCAGTTCCGGGCCCCCTGCATTGGCCTCACCACGTATGCCGCTGTCGTCTCCCGTGCCCCCTCCTTTTCCTCTGCTTCTCGCCCCCGTGTGTAGTGCAGCCTGATGCCGCCACCGAGCTCCTCGGCGGCGCTGCGCCACCGAGCGCACATCATTGCCACCTCCGTCGAGGAGCAGGAGGCGGCGCTCAAGGAGTGGCGGGCGCGGGCGCGGCAAAACAGTGAGACGCTGCATCGCCTCCACTCCAAAATTGACGCGCATAAGAAAACTGCGGAAACGGTGAAGCGCGGGGGACGCTGGCTTGCGGAGTGTGCCTCCCTCCAGCGGGAATCCGTCTCCTGCGAGCTGGACCTGGGCAAAGCGTATGCCTCCTGCACGCACCTGCTGCCAGAGTCGCTCAGGAGCGAATTGGCGGCGCAGGAGGCGGAAACCATGCGACTCTTGAACTCCCTGAGTGAAAGTGTCATGTCCGTGCGAAAGGAGCTGCAGGGGCTGCATCGACAGGCAGAAGAGCCGTCGCGGCAGACGCTGGAGGCGCTTGCAAAAAGACTCTCCGGGCTACGCAAGGAGCTTCTGAAGAAGAAGGAGGCGACAGCCGTGGAGGCGGAAAAAATCCTCTCCGAGGACGCGAGCAATGAAGGCGGCCAGGACGCCGCAATGGAGGCGCTTCAGAGTTTGGTGCAGGCAAGGATGGAGACCTTTGAAGGACTCTGCGGGTTGAGCGATGGGACGCTACACGCCGCGCTGGTGGAGACGTACCGAAGTGCGCTGCAGACGGCGGGGACAGACGCCGTCTCCCAGGCGGCGACAGCAGCAGCGGCGGGCAGAGGGCAGAAGGGCGACCCCACGCTTACCCCAGCCGAGCTGCGCACGGTTGCACTGCTACTAAAAACATACGACGGCGAAATGGCATCCGGCGCCACCGCAGCTGCCATCTCCGACGAGCTTTGCGACCGCGTCCGGCGGGCCGTTCCGCGTTTTTCCAAGGCAGCGGCGCGACGGGCCGTGGATGAGGTGCTGCGGCAGAAGCGAGACCGCGTCTACGTGCGCTCCGTCACACTTCAGTACAATAAAAAGACCACGGAGCTGCTCGAGTCATTTAAGAAGGCCATGACGGCTGAGGATGAGATTGTGCAGATGCGCAACTCCATGAAGGACGAGGCGAGAATGCGTGAGGAACGCCAAGCGAAGACGCAGCAGGAGCTTGAGCGGCTTCGCGGGGCCCGTGAGGCGAAGGACGCATTGCGCCGCGCGGAAGAAGAGGCGACACGGATGGAGGAGGAGGAAAAGCAGCAGCAGGTACTTCGTGCTCGGGAAGCGGAGTTTCAAGAGCGTCTGGGCCGGTTGCGGGTGTACCAGCAACAACAGCGGGAGCTGCAGGAGAAGGAGCGTGCTGTCCAGCAGGCGATTGCGGAGGAGGCGGCACTGCAGAAGGCAATTCAGCAGGAGCACAACGCCAAACGCGTGGAGGAGCGGAAAAAGGAATACGCGGAAAAGCGTCGCCTACGCCGGAAACAACAAGAAGAGATAGATGAGTTGAATAGGGCGCACCAAAGAACACTGGAGGCCTTTTTCAAGGGTGTCGAGCGGCGCCTTGGGGTGACGTGTGACGCCGAAAGAGTTCTTCAGCCCACCACCTCCAGCCAGCAGGAGGTCCCATTCGTTTCCTTCGCGGAGGCTGCGCAATGCAAGCTGCGCGGGTACACCGTGGAGGATGTCATGCGCGACCCACGGGTTCGTCTGCAACTTGCCTTGTTGGAGGCGGGATTGCACCAGACACCATATGGGAGGGAGGTAATCTCTAGAGGCTACCATGTGCCTGCGGCTCAGCGAGCGAGCGAGGACAACCCACTGCGCTTGGAGTACTAAATGGGAAGGTCGCCGGCATGCATGTGTCTCCGGCAAATGCCTCTTGAACGGTCCGTTTGACTTTGGGCGAGTGTGCGTTTTTTTTTTCTATCTTTTTGTGTTGGGCAGTTCTTGCGCTCTTGTTGTTGCTGCTGCTGCTGTTCTTCTTCTTGTAGTTGCTTTTTAGTTCTTGTTGCTCCCCCTCCCCCCCTCCGCTTATCATGGACGCGACAATGGCAGTTGTGCGTAGACCCACGAGGGAGCGAGAATGCGTGGTCCCCATTTATTTATTTATTTTTGTTTCTGCGTGTGCATGGCGCTGCTTTATCTCCTCTCCCGACGTGTTGCCCTGTCGCTCTCTTTCCCTCTCTTTGTATGCGTGTGTCTCTGGCCCTCCATCCTCGTTTCCCTTTTGGATTTCTCAAGCATCTGCTCTTGCTGTTACTGTTTTTCCCCCTTTTTTTTGCTGCCACCGCGCGCAGCTCCCTTTCTGCGTGCATGAAAAGGGGATTATGTGCAGCAACGGACTCAGCGATCTTGAGGGCGTGGAGGGGTTCGCGTCGCGCCTGTACGCGGGAGACAAGGCAGCGCTGCAGCTTGTCACGGAGCTGGGCTGGGGCGAAGTGGCCGCCGCGATGGGGCTGCCGTTGATGCAAACCGTGCTGCAGGAATCCACCTCGGCGTACGCCATCTTTTTTGTCGCCCAGACGCTGCGGCAGCTGGTGGGCGCCAAGTTTGTCACAGCCGACCTCGTCTCTCTTGAGTCCTTCCTGAGTTGGTTGATTGTGCGGCGGCACGAGGCGCTAACCGCCTCCAGCGTGGAGGTACTCACCCGGCTCCTGTGCGCTGTGGTGAAGCAGGGCTTCTGTGACGCGCCGGAGCTGCAGAGCTTTCCCCAGCGCGTCACAGCCGCGTTGACGCTGGAGGGGTCGGACTTCTCGGAGGGGCGCGTTGCCCTCGCGTGTGGCATTCTTGTCGCCTTCATCGACGAAACGGAACGCGTGGATGGAACGGGGCGCGGCCTGATCCGTCACAAGCGCACGGGCACGTGCTTCCGCGATGGGTGTTTGCTTGCGATGTTTCGTGCCGCCTCGCACTGCCTGCGGCGGCTGCAGCGCACGCAGTGGAAAGCTGTTTGCGGCGTGGTGGCCCTGGTGAGGCGAATTCTCCTCTTTGACTTCACCTGTTCCTGCGATGAGCCGATGGAGGATGTCATGACGTTTGAGTTCCCCCTGGAGTGGGCGGCCGACCTCGTGGACCAGAGTTTGCTGACTCGGCTCTTCGACGTCTACGCCGCCCCGACGACGGACGCAAAGTTCCTTTGCGACGTCCTCGAGGCCCTCACGCCGCTTGTCTCGCTGAGTGCGTCCCTCTACGCCTCCCGCCAGCAACAGACGGAGTGGATGAACACCATCCTCGCCGCCACCTTGTCCATCATGGAGTCGCGCTCGCACCTGGAGGTGGCCGCGGTGCTGCGGGAGTTTTGTAGGTTGCTGAACCGCATCAAGCCGAACTTCACGATTGACGAGCTGCGAAGGTCACCGTGTTACGAGCGGTGGGTGCGGGCCCTCGCCGAGTTTACAAAGTTGTGCTTCCAAAACTGGCGTCACGCACGGCAGGCGTTTCTTTCCTTGACGTCCATTTGGGCCAAGCTGGTAGGGTCCCAGTTTTACTGCAAGGACGGCTGCACTTTGTTCGAGCTGCTCGCGCCGGAGGTGTGCCTCGCCTACATGATGTCTAACCAGGAGCAGGCGGAGCGGTTTGGCACTGATGGAGAGGCACCCGCATTTGGGGATTACATCTTGGACGCTGACGCGGAAGCCATTTCGATGGAGTTTGAATTTGTCTCTCAACTGTTGCGTTTGTGCGGCGAGGCGGCAGAGCAGTATCTCCTTCAGGAAATATGCTCCCTGTTGGAGGCACTGAAAATGGCCGAGGCCCACGCATCACCGCAGTTGTCGTGTGTGTGTGAGCGACTGGCGTGCATCGTTACCCTTGCCAGTTCATGGTTGAGCTCGTACCGTTTTAGCCGCAACGCGCGTGCTTTGGACTCCAGTGTACTGGTTGCGTGTTTGAGGGTTGTGAGGCAAAGCTGCCAGGTTTCCTCTGCCCGCTCCCTGCCATCGGCAGCGGGTCGTCACTTGCACGGTTCCCTCCTCGCATTCCTGCGTGCTGCGTGGCATATCCTGCTGCTTGATAGGATGGATGAATCAAATAAACTGCGGGAATCGTTGCGGCATGCGTTCTCTCTGAAAACTTCGGAAACACCTGCTACTTTGCTTTTAGGTCTGGTGGTGGATGAAGTCATGAGCTGCGTTTGCTTTTGCAGTGGCCCTATTGTGTTTGAGGCCATGCAACTCCTGAGTGAGATGGCGCAATCCCCCTCCACAGCGGTGGTGTTGCGGACGCTGCCACAATTCCACGGCAATCGACCCGTGCTTGAGGCTGGCGCGATGAGGACGGCCGAGGAGGCTGCCGTGTTTTGTCGACTCCAGTACCACCTCTCACGTATCAAGGCGCAGGTGCACTTTCTTGGGTGTACGGCGGAGTCTTCCTGGGAGGATTTCGTGCGACCGTTGCATGAGGAGCTTGGCATGTGCCTGCGGCCAGGGGCGATGCCTGCCGACGGCCACTCAGAGTCCTTTACGCGTGTCATTTGTTTGTGGCGCGGCGTGTTCCGCTCGTGCGTTGGGCAGAAAGAGTACAAGTTGCTGCTGCGCCAGTTCTCCCCCTGCCTTTTCCTCCTGACGCAGCAGCTTCAGAGCCAGGCGGGGACGGTGTGCGGCGTGCAGTTGCTGCGTTTGATTAATGAAATCACCGAGAACCGCTTTCGTCGCATCAACTTTGGTGCCAACGGGGTGGAGGGGTATCATCTTTTCCGCGCCGTCAGTGACGCGCTAAGCACGGCCGCTCCCTTGCTGCGCAAGGCGCTAGTCTCCGGGGACGCCTGCCTCGAGGCGTGGGGGATCAAGTGTTTGCGCATCCTGCTTCACACGGGACGCAATATTCTCACAGGGGGGTACTGCAACCTGGGCGTCTTGCGGCTCTACGAGGACAAGGCGTTGGTGGCCTGCTTGACGGCGCTGTGGCAGGCCATGGCGCTGGTGGACCGCCCCCGCTTCTGCCACCACGAGAAGCTTGCCCGGGCCCACCTCATGCTCGCGGAGGAGCTTCTCAGAGAGCTGCACTTGTGGTTTTTCTGCGAGCTCCCCGTTGGGGAGCTGCTCCACGTCATCCACACGCTGGAGTTTTCACTCGGTCATCACGTCGCCAGCTCCGCCGCCCTTGCGTCACTCAGCGCGGAGGCGCTCGGTGCATTCACCAGCACGTTGTGTTCCGCCGAGGGCGACTGCGCGGAGCACCGGGAACGCGTTCGGGGCTCGTTGCTGCGCGCCGACCCGAGCCTCTTCCCACGCCTGCTGCGGCTGGCGCTTGACGTCGTTGTGTCGAGGAAGTGCTCCGCCTCGAAGGTGGAGGCGCTGCTGCGAACACTGATTGCGCTGGACGGGGACTGCTTTCTGCAGCTGGCGGGGGAGTTTGCGGGGATAGCCCTCGCGGCTGGCAAGGACGCGGAAGTGCGGGCGGCGTTTGCGCTGTTGGGCTCAAGCGCATGTGAGGCAGTGAGCAAGAACAACAACAACTTGTTTACAAAACAGTTTCAGCACTTTTCAACGCTTGTGTCAAGCTGCCTTTGCTGACGCCCGCTCTCCCGCTCACCCCCACACACGCCCTGCCACTGTGGCCCTCCTCCTCCTCCTCCTCTTTTCCTGCTGCTGCTGCTGCTGCGCGTGTTACTCTGCCAATCGTTGTGGCGGCGGTGGCGGTGGTCGCCACGCAACTGTTGCGACCGCGGCCCACGCCCGCCACACAGCGCTGTGTGGCGGGTTTCCCGCCTTTTGCTGCTTAGCCTTCCACCCCGTCTTCTTCTTCCTCCGCGGGTTGTCGCGGCCGTTGGTTGCCTCCTCTCTTGGCCTCCCGCGCCACACGGAGCAGCGGGGAGAAGGTAGCCGGGAAGAAAAAGCAAAAGATGAAAAAGATGGTGGGTGGGGCGCTGCGCCTGCGGCGCTGCACCGCCGCGCTCGCGGCGACGGAGTTCCTCGGCCACCTGCGGGGCCCACCGCAGCCCTTCAGGCTCGGCAGCGACGGCGGCGGCGTCCGCGCGTACATGGCGTCGCCCACCCCGCGCTGCCTCGGGAGGCGCATCCAGGGCCGACGCTCCCGGCATCGCGAGCCCGCCGAGGGCGACTGGTTGTGTCAGTGCGGCGAACTGAATTACAAGTCGAAGCGCGAGTGTTTCAAGTGCGGCGCCCCCGCCCCGCCGCTTCCGCCCGGTGTTCGGCGACCGTCGCTGCCTGGAGAGGACCCGCAGGACTGGGCCTGTCCCTGCGGCCAGATGAATTTTAGGGGGAGTGTTGTGTGCCACAAGTGTCAGCAGCCCAAGCCAGCGCCCCCGCCGCTGCCGGGGAAGGAGGTGACGCTGTGGACCTGCCCCAAGTGCAAGGGCGTCAACAGGAACGTGAGGAAGTACTGCTTCAAGTGCTCCGCCCCATCACCGCTACTCACATTTAAACCCATTGCGTAGGCAGAAGTCTACCGCGCGGCAAACGAAGGAGGCTGTGCCCGCATCTACTCACGCCTCTCTCATTTCCATACGCATACCAAAGCGGCGAGGAAACGCGCGAAACCCGCAGGCGGACACATTGTTAGCCTCGCCAATGTGCAGGGATAACGTTATCGACATTTTATGCGTAGTCTTTCGCCTTGTTGTTGTTGTCAATGTTGTTCCCTCTTTGCTTCTTCTACTTTCTGCTTCGCTAGCGCCTGCATTGTCCGTCTTTCTATCGTGGCAAAAAGAAAAGAAGGTGGGGAAAAAAAGGAAAGCAGGCAAAGATGAGTTCTGTGGCGCCGGATACCCCCGCTGTGGCCCTCACCGCGACGATGTCCTCAGCGAGGCCTCTCGACACCACAACGAAGAAGCGGCTCTTTATGATGCAGCGGGCGGAGCGGCTGCGGGACCCAAAGCAGCGGCAGATGGGAATCGACAAGCAGGCCCTGGACGACCAGGTGCGTGAGAAGGAAGCCCTTCGGCGCCTTGAGCAGGAGCGAAATGAGTTTTTCGACCGCCAGGCATTGCTGATGGACCGCCACGCGCAGGCGCTGCAGAAGGAGGTGAATGAGATTCGCACTGGGCGTGAAAAGGACATGCAGGACTACCGTGAGACATACCAGAAGAAGCAGATGCGACGGGAGTGGGACCTCAACGACCCCAAGTGGAAGGCGAAGGATTTGCCCGCGCGTGTCGGCGACGATGACCCCCGCAACGGGGTCTCCTCGCTGCAGAAGTTTGAGGGCGAGGACCTGGACTTCAAGAACCGGCGCCGGGAGCAGCAGCATCAGCAGCGGAACTGGGCGCAGCAGCAGGTAGAGGAGAAGCTCGCCAAGAAATGGATGGAGCAGGAGGCAAACAACGCCTTTGACGAGCGCAACGAGGAGGTCAACCGCCGCATATACGACGTGGAGCAAAACATTGCGGAGCAACGCCGCCTCGCCCGGCAGAATCAGTCCGACTTTAACAGGGCGCTGGCGGAGCAGAAGCGTCGCGAGGCCATCCGTGACAAGGAGGAAGACACGCGCAAGGGGATGGAGGAGATTCGCTACCACCTAGAGGGCGACTTCCTCAACGAAACCGAAACCATGGTGAGTGAGCTCGGCAAAAAGGTCAAGGCGGAGCGCTACAAGGGAATGACGGCGGAGGAGAAGGAAAAGTTGTACCGAGACCAGGCGGCGCAGCGAGAGGCCATGCAGCGTCGGCGGCTGCTTGAGGTGGAGGAGGAGAAGCACTGGGGGCAGCAGGAGAACCTGCAGCTGCGCATGGCGAACGCCTTGGAGCGCCAGCGCGAGCGTGAGCGCCGCGCCGAGCGTGAGGAACTCGCCAATGAGCAGCTAAAGCAGAAGGAGGCGGCCGACATTCGTCGGAAACAATTAGATGAGCTTTACACGAACGCCGTGGACGAAGACTACTTCAAGCACTGGGATCTCTGTATGTAGACTGTGCCTGCGGGCGCACACACGACCCCCCACAACCGTAATCACATTCAAACAGCAACAGGAATCCAAGCAAAAAAAAAGCAAAGGCAAAAGAAACAAAAGACAAAGAACAAAAACAAGAAAAAGAACAAGAAAAGGAAAACGTCAAAGTAATAGTTGCAATGTTTGCTCCTCACAATAGAAATGTCTTGCTGCGCCACCAGTTCAGGTAGCTGCTTGTCATGTGAGGTGGGCACATTGATCTTTGTATGTGTCGATGTGTTGTAACGTCGTCTTTTTTGTTTGTTGATTTTCCTATTTCGCGTTGATGCATGTATGTATGTGCGTATGCTCCCTTTCACTGAATGTATATCTCTATTTTTTTTGTTTCTGTTTTTTTTTGTTTTACCATCACCAACGATAACACGTCATTGAATTCCTTTTTTTTTTTGAGCCGCTTGCCCGCCTGGCCTGTTGTACGGCGGTCTGTTAATTATCGCTATTGTTTCACTGCCCTCGTTTGCTTTGCGTGTTTTGTTTCATGGCTTCCTTTCTCTCCCCTCTTTTGACGTGCGCAGCAGCGTGCACGCTTGGATGGCCCTGCGCTGGGGAGGCAAGCGGAAGAAGCAGAGATGATTCTTGGTGTCGGCGACGGCACCTTCGCCATTCTGTTCGTGACTGTTTTTGGAATTATCGTCGCGTCCGTGGGGGCCTACTTGCAGCCTCGCTGGGCGCTGCCCATCGGCGTTGCCTGCCTTGCGCTGCCGTTTCTCGTGTACGGGTGCATTATCTCCGCCCCGCGCGAGCACCCGCCTTCCGTGTTGCCCGCGACGCCGTACAGCAGAGAGCGGCAGTTTTCGGTGAATGCGGTTGTGGTGGATCACTTCTTCCCCATCCGTGTTGGGGCGATGATTCTGCTGCTGCTTGCGCTCCTGGCGGCGGCGGTGTACAACGTCATGCTGGTCGTCCGGGAGCCGCCGTACAAGGCGCCAAAGGTGCGGTGCCTGCGGGAGCGGCTGGAGGAGCTGCACCCGACGTGGTACAGATGACAGGCGCCGCCGCCAACCGCCAACCGCCTGAGGCGTCCACGCCGCCTCTTGTGAAAGTGTGCGTTCAGCATGCACTGCGACGTGCAGGGGCATCTTGCCTTGTTGCGTGTGTCTGTCTATGTGTGTGTGTGTGTGTGTGTGTGCGTTTGCCCACTCTCCTCTCACGCTCCACTCTCTGCCTCCAGTTTTTGTTGTTTTGTTTTTTTTTCTTGTGGTTGCGGCGAAGCCTGTAGGCAAAGAGGCAAGAGGGAACCAGCAGGCAACCCCACCACGCGAGGGGAGACACAAAGAAATTCAATAGCAAATCTTCCGCCGCGTCGGTGTGCTTCACATGTCAGAGGATCTCGCGTACAAGATCATAGTGATTGGCGATGTAGGCGTGGGGAAGAGCAACGTGTCGTCGCGCTACTGCGACGGGACATTCTATGAGGACATTGTTCCAACCATCGGCATGGACTTCAAGTACTGCCATAGCACAACACTAGAGAAAAAGCCCCGCACGGTGCGGCTGCAGATTTGGGACACCTCCGGCCAGGACCGCTTTGTCACCCTCACCACGGCGTTTTACCGGAACTGCAACGGCGTCATGCTTTGCTTCGACATCACCAGCCGCGTCTCCTTCGAGGACCTCGACGCGTGGTACGAGCGCCTGGAGGCCAACTGTCCCAAGATGCCGCCCGTCATCCTGGTCGGGTGCAAGCTGGACCTTGTTCACAAAGCCGACGCGTACGACGGCGGCATCTCGTTAGGGAGCCAACGCCAGGTTGAGAAGAGCGAGGCCGACGCGTGGGCGCGCAGCCGCGGCTGCCTCTGCTACCTGGAAACGAGCGCGAAGGAAAACACAAACGTCTCCGAGGCGTTTCAGCAGCTAGCGACGTACGTGGCGCAGAACACGACGCCGGCGGTGGATGGAGGCCGCAGCGGCATCAACGGACGCGATGGACGGCCAATCCACCGCGGCGCCGAACCTAAAAAAGGCTGCTGTAGTTCCTTTTAGCGCCGCCGAAACGGCGAAGAGGGGAAGAGGAGAGAACGACGAAGGAAATAGCACCAGCCGAAGAAACAGTGGGAGCAAAAAATGAAAGAAAACGAATAAAAAAAAGGGAACAGTCTTCGCTACTGAAGCTCCTTCCTTTTCTCTCGGCTTTTTTTTCTTTCGATGTTTGTATGCATTCATGTGATTCAAGTCATTTGCGTGTATTTGATTGTTTCTCCCCCCTCCCCCCTGTAGAAGCGTCTGGAAGTGGAGTGCGACCGGGCAGGGAGACAAGCAAGATGCATATCGCGTCTCTTTCTGAATTCCCCCCGGCTTCTATGTGAAAGGATTAATTGTTCTTTTCTTGTTTCTTTTTGCCTTTG
Organism: Trypanosoma conorhini; assembly: GCF_003719485.1. NCBI lineage: Eukaryota > Euglenozoa > Kinetoplastea > Trypanosomatida > Trypanosomatidae > Trypanosoma > Trypanosoma conorhini. The sequence goes on along the minus strand of NW_021704099.1, from coordinate 44,407 downwards.
TTTTGCCTGTCCTCCCATCTCAATCCCTTGCAACCAGTACCAGCACCCCCACCACGTGGAAGGGTGCGGGGGTTGCGGGGGACCCCAGAGACTGGCACCGCGTCATCTGAGGACAAGGGCCCCGGTAATCATCGCATGCGCTTGATGCATGCATTCGCTTCTGTGTTTGTCGCGATGAGAGTGCGGGATGAGGCTTCTCTGAGCTGCGGGGGATGTTGGGTGCACTGCACCAAACTACGCTTTTTTTTGTTCCCTCCGTCGTGTGTGTGTGTGTGTGTGTGTGTGCGTGTGCGTGTGCGTGTGCGTGTGCGTGTTTTTTTTCTTTGGGAGTGTAGGAGGGAGAAGGCCTCCTCTCTCTCTCTCTCTCTCTCTCGCTGCGTGCCGCCCGTCCCCTCGCACTGCGGGTGCGGCCCTCTGCCGATCAGTCGCCCCCCTCCCTCCTCGGCTCCTGCGTGGAGGTGTGTCTGTGCGGGATTGCCGGGTTCCCCCTGCTTCCACGACTCCCTGCGCCCGTCTGCCGTGGCAGTTGTCTGCGAGTTTTGCCCACCGCTCTCTTTCGCGCCATTGCCTCTTCTCCTCCTGCCCTCCGTGCCGCGCGGTCTCGCCCCCGCAGAGCTGCCAGGCGCACTCCGCATTCACAGCAAGTTATATTCCGCGCGTGTGTTCTTCTTGGCCCAACCCCTCCGCCGCTGCCGCTTGCTTGCGCACACGTGGAGCAAAGGAAGACAGCGGAAGGAGAAGCAAAAGAGGACGACCAGCTAGGGAAAAGAGAAAAGAAAAAAAGACAAAGGGAACGTCAAGGGAACGAAATCAAGAACAAGACAAATAAGGCAAGCAACGCCATGGCCGCTCACACGGCCCCCGGAGGGGACTGCGACTACATATTCAAGATCATTGTCATTGGGGATAGCGGCGTGGGGAAGTCCTCCCTGACAGTGCGCCTCTCGGAGGACGTCTTTTACAAGGACTACGCCTCAACCATCGCCATTGACTTTCGCATGCATCAGATGAATTACATGGACAAGCGTGTGCGCCTTCAGATCTGGGACACCGCAGGGCAGGAGCGCTTCCAGTCGGTTGCCACCGCCTTCTACCGCGGCGCAAACGGTGTGATGCTTTGCTTTGACCTCACCCACCGCCCCTCGTTCCTCCATTTAGACCAATGGATGGAGCGTGTGCGGCAGCAGGCTCTCCCGGGGATACCGTGTCTGCTGATTGGGTGCAAAAGTGACGAGGCCCGCAGTGCGCGACAGGTTTCAAAGGAGGAGGCCACTGCCTGGGCGCAGCAGCACGGCATCTCGTACATCGAGACAAGCGCGAAGGAAAAGGAGAATGTGCAGTACGCGTTTCAGCAGATCACCAAGGACATCTTTTTGGACATGAAAGATCGCAACGGGAAGGCGGCGGCGTCGGGTGGAAAGAACGCGGGAAGGGCAGAAAGCGTGAAGTTAGACGCCCGGGGAGGAAACCGCAACTCCTCCAAGGAGGGTGGGTGCTGCTAGGGCCGCGCTAA
>NW_021704099.1:27570-42404 GCF_003719485.1 Trypanosoma conorhini | reverse complement strand
CCCGATTGGCGGCAAGGATGTGTTTTTGTTTTTTGTACTTCCCGAAAGTTCTTTTTTGGATTTACTCTCGCCTTTTTGGTTTCGTTGGTGCTAATGCTTTTTTCCCCCCTTCCGTTTCTTTGCTGTGTGCGTGTGGGTGTGCGAGTGTGCGTGTTTCCGTTTCTCCCCGCCACTTCACGAGGAGGCCCGCTGCCGCTGCCGCCGCCGCCGCCGCTTCTCCCCCGCAGCTGCTCCCGTAGAGGAGGCGGGAGGCGGGGGGGGGGCGGCGAAAAGGAGGCGATCGTGTGTGGGGGAAGCAACGGCTGAGCGGGAAAAGCAGAGACAGGGATAATAAACCAAAGGGCCAGAAAGAAGGAAAAAAACGCACACACAACTAAATGAAACGAATACGCAGAAAAAGAGCCGCAGTTTCTTCGTTATAGTACCTCCTTTTGGAGAAGCAGGCGAATCTTTTTTTTTTCTTCTAGCTCTGTCCCTATTTTGCTCATTATTTGCATATCTTCTGCCCGGCACTCCCCACACGCACACACAAATACGTGCAAAATTGCTCACCCGCTCAGCAGTGGTGCTGAGGGGCACACCTGACCCCGCGGGCTTCTCTCGCATGCATGTATCCGACCCCTTCTACTTCTCGTGCTCTCAGTGGGTGAACTCTGGCAAAGGTGGGCGATAGAGCGGTGCATCGTTCCAGTGCCATTAGAGGCATAAAAAAAAACTGGCCAGTTTTGGGGCCGCCTATAGAAGTTATCTTGAGACTGCTTTACTAGTTGTGTGGGCGTCGTGTTCGCTTGTATTCCGCATGTTCCCGCGGATCTGTTGCGCAGTGGCCGTGCTGACGGCGATCACCACGGTAGCCACGGCGGGCGAAGCTGCTTTGCAGAGTAGATGTGCCAGCAGGCCCATTTACTACGCGTCGGAGTGTCTTGAGATGGAAGAGTGTGCGTGGTGTTGCGAGAAACCTGTGGGGCGGCAGTGTTTCGACAAGTTGAGCTCAGCCTCCTCGGCGGCGGCATGCGCCGCGTATGCGATTGTAAATAATACCAACACCACATGCGGGGCCCTTTGCGATGTGCCCCACGGCGACTGCGAAAGCTGCGAGGAACGAAACTGGTGCTACTTTTGCATTTCCTCGTCCATGTGTCAGCCGCCGTACGCGTCGTGCGCCAACGGCAAAGTCATCCAGTCTTGCAGCATGCGGGAGAAGAGAGATGGAAATGCCACGTACTATTTCGAGATTGTCGTCAGTGTGGGAGGGGCACTGATGCTGCTCTCGTTCCTTGGCGGCGTGGTGCTGCTGTCCCTGCAGGCGCGTCGGCAGCAAAGGGAGGAGGAGCCCCAGTTGGACGACGAGGGAACACCGTTTCTCCGTGACGCCGGGTCCGCCGAGGACGCCGCAATCGCCCGAAATGATGCGGCGGCTCCGTCGACGCCTGCTGCCGCGGCCGCCGATGCCGCTCCCCCGCCCACAAGCGACACCCCCGCCGCCAATCACAGTGCCGACGAGGACAACACCAACGACAATGCGGGCCTTCGCAACACGACGCCTAGTGGCGCGGGTGGTGATGATGGGGGGCGGTCGGGGCCTGTCGCGGCGGAGGCTGCCGTGGGGTCCCCTGCAGCACACGGAGTTAGGGAGGGCGGGGCCGCAGAGGTGCATCTGCTGACACCCCGCTCAGCCAAGGTGAGCACGACGGATGAGGATTCGGTTTGCTTTCTCTGCCTTGAGTCCAGCCCCTCGGTGACGTTTCTTCCATGCTACCACACCTGCTGCTGTGAGGAATGCAGCAACAAGCTACGCCCCACCCGCGGCGATGTGTTGACGTGCCCGTTTTGTCGAACCAAGATCGAGGCGATGGTGAGCCTGCATAGTGTCCTGGCGCACGCAGGCTTGTAGTGACGCCCCTCGCTTTCCACCGCCACCGCCACGCTGCAGTTGCACACATGCAACGGGGGGAAAAAAAGTGTGGTTATGGTCTTTTCTCGTGCTGCAGTGTCGAACGTTACGCATTGGTTTAGGAAGGGGGGTGTAGTGGATATGTTTTTGCGTGGTGGACAAGAAAAGGGCGAATGCAACTTTGCTTAACTTCACCATAGTTAGCTGTGTGTTTTTTTTTCGCGTTTTCGTTCCCAGTGTGTCAGTTCCCTGAGAGGCGATTGCTGCCCCAATCGTGCTCAAATAGGGGAGTAGGGGGGGGGGGATTATTCCCGCCAATGTCTGTGTTGTGTGTGTTTTTTTACTTTGCCTTGCTGCCGGCTCGTTGGTCAGTTTTCTTTTTTGTTGTTGTTGTTGTTGTTGTTTTTTGTCTTTCTCTTTTCCCCTCCCTCACTTTCATAGTTGCCTCGCTGCGCGTGTGCGGAGGTGTGCGCCACTGTGTGTTGTTCGTCTCTCTCTCTCTCTCTCGCCCCTCTCCCTGTGCGTGCACACACTTCTTTTTTGGCATCTTGGCCCTGCTCTTTTTTTCTCTTTCTCTTTATTTGTTGATGGGGCTTGCGCCAGTCGCGCATGGCCTCAACGCGGTACAAAGTGATCGAAAAGCCGGGCGGCCTCGGCGAAGTTGTGCAGGTGGCCGTGCGGGACGTGGGCGTGAACACCGGGGGAAACACGCCCGCCCTTTTAGTCTCGCCCCTGCGGGCGCCTGCCACGACTGCCGGCGCCGGTGTCCCCTGCCCGGGCGACGCCGCCGCGTGCGCCGCCTGTGCACGCAGGCAGCAGCGCGTGCAGCAGTTGGAGGCGCGGGTGGCGCAGCTGGAGCTGCAGTTGCGCGTCAACAACGTCCTGGGTGCTCTGATGAGTAGTCTGGAGGCGCAGCAGGCGGCCCCCGGAAGACGCGGCGGCGCAGGCCGCTCACGCTCGCCGCGTTCGCGTGGGTCGCCCGGGCAGGAGGCGGGGGCCGCGGCGTCGGATGTGACGGTGCTGAAGATGATGCAGGAGGAGCTCAAGCGGCAGGACCTGATCCACGCCCTGATGGACCTCCTGGAGCGCCCAACGCATGCGGAGCGGATTGAGATCATGAAGCCCGTGTCGAAGACCGCGCTGACGCTCTTGCTTGCCCCTCCCAAGGGTGCGTCCTCCGGCGCCGTGGCAAAGGCGACGATGTAGAGGCGGGCACAGCCGCGGAGGGGACGCGGCGGGAAAAGAAAAAAGAAAAGAAAAAATATATATCAAGCAGAAGGCCGGGAAACCGCGGAACCGGTCGCGCAGCGATTTGATTGGCCGTTCCAACGACTGCGTTCCGCATGGGCTGCCCGACGGGAATTCCTTTTTTTTTTTTTTTCGTTGCTCGGCGGGGTGGCTTCTGTTTCCGTCGCTGCTGCCGGCGTTGATGTTGATGATGGCAATTTTTCCTCCCTCGCACCGCCCTCGCCCTTTTTTCTCGCGCGGCATTTGCTTCTGTGCGCCAGCCTCCGCGCCCGCCGCCCCCTCCCCACGCATTGCGCCTCTTTTGCTCCTCCCTTTCCGCACGTGCCAGAAGAAAAAGAAGAAGAGCGGAGGGGAGAAAAAAAAGTGGTGGGGCGAAGGAAAAGGAAGAGGCGTCTACTGCGATGGCCAACATGATGGCGCGGCTCAGCGGTGGTGTCTTTCCACCGCGGCGCCCCGGGCAGACCGACGGAGACCTCCGCAAGGAACTCAACGAGCGCAAGGCGCCGCGTGACTCGACGATTCTCACCCGCACCGAGCTGGACATCGTGCGCGACATGATTGCCGGGAAGACGGTGATGTCGTCGCCGCTTCAAAGCACCGTGCGCACCCGCACCGCCGCCGCAATGGAGCGCAAGCAGCGCATGCAGGAGTACGACGCCAAACACCGCCTGCACGGCGGCGAGGATAAGACGCTCGACGACATTGAGGAGGAGCAGCAGCAGCGACTTCACCTGGAGCGGGCGAAGAACCTCATCGACGAGCAGTTCGAGGAAGTGCGGGCGATGAACCAAATTGTGATGGAGGCAAAGTGCCTCGCCATCCGCAACGCGCAGCTGATGGAGAAGAAGCGCGGCAAGGAAGCGGAGCGCAAGCAGGAGGAGGAGCTGGATCAGATGATGGTGCTTGAGTCCAAGCGGGCGCAGCGCCTGTACGAGGAGCGGGAGCGGGAGCAGGTGGAGGGCCGCAAGAAGAACCTCGCGGTGATCCGGGCGCAGCTAGAAGAGCGGGAGATCGACCGAATTCGAAAGCTCGAGGCCCACCAGCAGGAGCAGGAGGCGATGACGCGCCACATTGAGCGGCTGCGGGAGGAGGAGGCCGCGGAGAAGCTGCGCAGGCAAGAGGCCGCGCGTCGCCTCATGGAGGACGCCGCGCTTTCCAACGCGGAGCAGATCAAGCTTAAGAAGCGGCAGCAGGAGCTGGAGCTAGAGGAGGAGAGGCAGGTATTGGAGTACATCAAGGCGAAGGAGGAGCGGGAGCGGCGCTTCGCGGAGGAGCAGCAGCGCATCCGCGACGAAAAGGAGCGGGAGGTTGCCAGGCTGCGGGCGCAGCAGCAGCGGGTGCAGGACAAGCAGGCCGAGTTGGATGAAATTCGCGCCAAACGCGCCCAGGAGGCACATGCGCGAGAGACGCGGCGCAAGGAGAAGGAGCGCAAGGAGAACGAGCGGGCCATCCTGCAAGAATTGGCACGCGTCCGCGAGCAGCAGATGGAGGAGCGCAAGCGAATCAAGGCGGAGCAGCACCAGCAGGAGCTGGAGGAGCTGGAGCACATCGTCGCTGTGCAGAAACTTGCGCTTGAGAAGGACCGGGAGCGGAAGGCGCGGGCGCGGCATCTGCACGAGGAGAACTCCCTGGCCGTGCTCAAGCAGATCATGGAGGTGGAGGAGCGCCGTCGCCGCGAACGTCACGAGCACGTGGCGGAGGGCAACAACCTCTTGATGCAGATGCGGGACCGCGAGGCGGCTATCGAGGCCATCCGTCAGCGGAAACTTGCCGAGTTAGAGGAGCTAGGTGTGCCCGAGGAGTACACAAAGGCGCTGACGAAGAAAATCAAGGTGCGGGGCGCTCCGTGACCCACTTTCGCCCTCCTCCACGCCCCGCCGACGCCCCAAGATCAAGGGCAGGCTTTTCCCCCTCCGCTTCTTCACCCCCACGACGAATACTGCCGCTGCTCAGTAGTATTACCGCCAGCAATGAAGACTGTAGAGAGAAACAGTTGTTATTGCATGCGTGCGGGGTGTGTGTTGTTCTGGTTACTTGCTTCCCCCGATGGCCTTTCCCCAGTTCCCGTCACCTTTCTCTCAGCCTTCTCTGGCGAGGGGTGGGCAGGGGAGGCAGAGAGGCAGAGCCATAGAGAGAGAGAGGATGTGTGTGTGTGTGTGTGTGGTTGTGGGAAGGTTTTTTATGTTTGTTGTCTTACGTCTAGAACTGCGGCGGGCGAGATTTATGTATGATAGTGATGGATGTATGCTCTCCCGCACAGTCGGCGTTTTTTTTGTTTGTTTGTTTGTTTGCTTGTCGTACTGGCGTTGCTGCCCGGTTGTTTCGCTTCACCTCTCCGCCCTCTGTCGCGTGTGTGCGTGTGTGTGCCTGCGACGGAGGGCGGAGAGGTGGGCGTTGTGCGGGGGGGCCGCCTCCGACTGCTTGCCGGCGACACGCGCTGCAGCCCCTGTGCGCTCCTCCCCGTCTCTTCCTCCTCGGCAGCGGCAGCGCCGGGTGCCCCGACGGCCTGGGCGGAGGGGAACCGCAAACACACGAGGCTAAGAAAGGGAGGAACGTGAAGAGAAAAAGAAAAACGAATAGCACAGAGGAGGGAAACGAAGGGAGGACCATGGGGAACTGGCTGACGGCGGCGGCGCGGCCGGCGCCGCCGGCACCGCAGCGGCACCTGGTTGGGGGGCCGAAAACATTTTACCTCATCTCCGGTGGGCCAACTATCCGCTACACTGGCCAACCGCCCATCACCGGCCCGCTCATCTTCAACGTTGACACCGATCAGCTGGACGACGGTGAGGCGATTGACCGCGCCGAGACGATTCAGCTGCCAGTGGCCGTTCCGTCACGGCAGTCGTTTCGGCTGACGCAGTTCGACCCGAAGAATAGGGAGTCCGGGTTTCTGCTCTCGTTTTCGATTGCCATGTCGGAGCCGGGGCAGACGCTTCGGGTGCTTGCTGGCGTGGACGTTGACTACCGCGTGGGGGAAGGGGTGCAGCTGATGCAGTCGGAGCGAAGCCAGAACCCGTTTTGTTTGTTTGAGTTCGTCTCACCGGAGGAGTTCCATGAGAAGATTGAGGTTTGCGAGCCTCTGCACATTGAGCGGCTGAAGAAGGCCACTTTTAGATTTGCGGAGAACCGGGTGAGGTGCCTGACGTACGCCCCGATTGCTATTGAGCTTTTGTACGAGGCACCCGCGGAGGAGGTTGCCCTAAACACGCAAAGCTTTGCCGGCGCGGCCAACGCCGTCCCCGTCTCCGCCTCAAGGCGGGAGTTTGGGGCCGGCGGAAACCACGGCGGTGCCAAGGCCGCCGGCGCGAGGTCCCCGCCGACGGTGCGAATAGTGCAGTACACCTTCCTCGACATTCCCGACGGGGCACGGGGGCGTGCCTCGCTGCCACACGGCGAATCGCCAGGTGAGGCGCCGCGGCCGGTCTATGAGGCAAAGATGGTGCGGCAGCTGCTGCAGCACGGCACGCAGGTGTACGAGCTGGACGACGTCTACGACCTTGGCGGCGACTACGACGTTATTGACAGCAACGACGAGGAGGAGGAGTCGGCGGATGTCTGCGTCATTTGCCTGATGAATGCCCGAAACACAACAATCTTGCCGTGTCGCCACATGTGCCTCTGTTACGAGTGCGCCAGCGTGTTGCGATTTCAGCAGAACAACCGCTGCCCTGTTTGCCGCGGCAATATTGAGCGTGTCATGACAATTTGAGTCGTCTTGCGTGAGGCTCTGAAGCAAACGGCAATGCCGATGAAAGTGGGGAGGAAACTCTCATTTGCTCAGAGACACACTTTCGCGCATACATATATACATACATACGTGCATGTATGAATGCCTGAATGTATGCGTGAATGCATCAGGTTTGGTTTTCTTTTTCTTGTGAATATTAAGAAGGAGCTTCGCATCGTTGTTTTGTTTACGCTATTTTGTTGTTTTGGTGGGCTTTGTTCCCGCCCACTGCTTGTTGTTGTTACTCGCCCGCATCGTTTGATACAGCCGCTGCTGCTGCTGCTGTGTTGGTGGTGGTAGTGGTGGTGGTGGTGGTTGTTGTTGTTGTTATTGCCTCTTTTTTTTTTGTTTTCCCCCTTCCCATTTCCTTCTGCTTCCTGCCGTGTGATGAAAGCCGTCTCCTTTCGGCGCATTCCCCCTTCTCTTCTGTTTTGTATCTCCACTCCCGTCGCTGCCTGCCGCCGTGGGGCCGCAAGTTTTCCTCTCTTTCTGTTCCTCTTCTCCTCCTCCCCTTGCAGGAGGTTGCAGTCATGCCGCACGCAGCGACAGCGGCGGCGGCGGCTGGCAAAGACGAGAGCGTTGCAGGAGCACCGGCCGGCGCGAGCTGCCGGTGCGGCAGTGCGGGCAGCAGCAGCGCCGCGGGGGCCGCGCGACCCTCGCGGCGCGCGTTGCACCGGAAGGCCGTGAAGAAGTTTAATGAACGGCGGAAGAAAGAAGCGCAAAAACGTCTGGCGGAGGCGCGCGACGGGGCGCTGCTGAGCCCCTGCGAGGCGAGCCAGGCCCACGCCGGCAGTCGTGGAAGAAGTCCCACCTGCAACCACGACGGGCGTGTGGAGGTGCTGCCCACCGCAGCACTGACTCGTGCGGGCCCCCTGGCAAAGCCGGCGCTGGCACATAAGTGGGAGTTTGACTTTTTCTTCCGAACGATGCCCTCGGAGTTGCTGCAGACGCGTGCGGAATCGATGGAACGGGACGCCGCCTTGTCTCCGCCGTTCTCCTCCTCCTCGGCGTCGCTCTACAGGGCGGAGGAGCAGTCGCTTGTTGTGTTGAAGGAGGACGAGCAGCGCAGTCCGGGCGGGTCGATGCCGCTGAAGGCCCTCATGCAGAGCAGCATCACAAAGAGCATTCATGTGCGGCGGGTGGAGGGGGTCCCGCCGCTTCCCATGACGCGGCCCATGCAGGCTGGCACCGACCTGGATCAGCCCACCTGGAACTACCTGCTGCCGGACACAACGTACAACGTTCACCAGCACGCCCCTGGCTTTGAGCGCGACGAGAACGCGGCGAAGAGGTCGCTGCTGTCCTGCGCCGTGCAGGAATGGCGCGGTGGCGAGGAGAACGTTCTCCTGCTCTCCACAGGGGAGGCGCTGCGGAGTGTGTTTGAGTCCGCCTACTGCCATGAAAAGTCACTCGCGTTAGAAGTGAGGCGGATGGGGCCCACTTTGTTGATTGACTCGCACAGCGCAAGGGATTTTCGCACCAGGGTGCGTGACATGCGTGAGAAGGCACTTCTGGGTAAAGCGCTCTACCGCATCCACAAAGACGTCTTCTCTTCGACGGAAACAAAGGGCGGCAACTACAGTGGGGCGGGCGGTGGGGTTGTGGCGCTGCCGACGCACCGCGTCGGGTCACTCGCGCTGTCAAAGGAGTTACGAACGCTGAGTCGCTACTCCCACATACTCTCGTGGGAGATTGGGCGAATGGATGTGCTGGTGGGCATTGACACCCCCATTTTGCTCGACCGCAGCGACAACACGGAGTCCGTGCTGAAGTTGGAGGACGCCTCTGTTGTGATGACGCCGCAGGAGATCCAGCGCGATGCGCTGCGCTGCTGGTTTGACGCGACGCTGGCAAATGTGCCGCAGGTCGGCATCTACGTCCACAACGACGGCATTATTCAGCGCTACGAGGTGCGCAAGGTGCAGGAGTTGCTTGGAATCGTGGAGGGAAGCATGGCGACGGCGGCCATGAACTTCACGATGAATGTGCTGCAGTGGCTGGTGAAGCAGTGCGGGAAGGACGGCATGACGTACGCGGTCATACGCAACTACGAGTCGGGGCTGCTGGAGATCTACGAGTACTCCCGAGACGAGCGTCTCGAGAAGTTTCTCCCGGAGGATGCCGCGGGAGCCACAGACCCTAAAAACAACGCCGGTTCCCCCAGCGGCGGCAGTCGCAACGAAAAAGAGGAAGAGGAAGCCGGGGTTGGGGCGAACAGCAAGGCGGAAGCAACGGAGGAGGCGCGGCACGCCGAAGAGAACGAGCGGCTGAACTGGGGGCTGGCGACGATGTGCTTTCGAATGGGCATGCATCTCAAGGACTCGGAGGCGAAGGCGCCGGATGCACTGTCGCTTCTGCTGCGCAGCTTTGCCGTGTTTTTCATGCAGCGCGCGAAGATGGATGAGGCGTGCACCCACGTGTGCGAGATCGTCAAGTGCCTCCCTGCGCTCGTCGGCCGCCTGATCAGCAATCGCAAGGCGGCACTTGAGGAGGAGGGCGGCATCATCCAGCTGCCGGAGCTCTACCGAGAAGCCTTGCTGACTTGTGGCCGCTTTGAGGTGCGTCTTGAGGAGGCCGCGTACGACGTGGCGCTCAGCGCCGCCACACGCCGGGCCTTCTTGCGGTGTCTTCTGCCGTGCAGTGCCGCGGTGTGCGTGTGTGTTGCACGCGCGATGGAGCAGTTTGCCGTGGAGCGACGCGTGTACATGCGGCTGCGGGCTGAGAATAATCGCGGCAGCAACGTGCACATCCACAGCCTCATTGCGAAGGATCTCCTGCAGGTCGTCGTGGAGGGCCTCGTGCGGCTGGAGCAGATGAGCCGGGTGCTGAACAGCGACGCCGCCCTGACGCAGGGCCCGCCGCCGGCCGACAACGTGGAGCCGCTGGCGCTGGTGGATACGCGCACGGAGGCAATCAACGTGGCCCCGCTTGAGGCCACCGTGTGGGAGCTCTACACGGACGTTGTGCTGCTTGTCATGGGCGACCGCACCCCGTTCACGGCGGAGGTGCTGCTGGAACTCAGCCGCCGTGTCAAGTCTCGCGAGGAGGCACGTCTTCGTCGCAGCCGCAGTGGCAACAGCGCGCGCACGCAGAGCAACGACAACAACAACAGCGACGGCGGCAGCGGCAACGGCAACGGCAACGGCAACGGCACGGAGGCGCCCATCGCAGGGGCGTCGACGCTTGCGTGGCTCTCGGCGATCACGCCGGACGTGGTCTCGCTCTCCTTCACCGCACTGCGCTTCCTCACGAAGGTGGGCCTCCAGTCCAAGCGGCTGCTGCTAAAGACGGGGCAGGTGTACTACCATGTGGGTCGCCACTACTTCCTCACAGACCGCTACACCAAGGCGCTCGAGTCGCTGCACCGGACGCAGTCGCTCTTCCACGCGATGCAGCAGGCCCCAGCCGGCGCCGTCTTTGGCGACTGCTGCACCTCCTCCGCAACTGTCACGCTCCGCGACGTCCAGCAGGCGCTGGGCGAGGTGTACGTTCGCATGGCACGCCTTAAGTCCCGCCTGGCGCCGGCCGAGATGAAGCTGAGTTTGCAGCAGCCGCTGCTGATGGGGGAGGTGCGGGCGTTGTCGCAGGAGGAGGAGAAATTTTTCCGTCACGCGGTGGACGCCTTCACGAACTGCGAGGCGAAGGAGCAGCTGGCGTCCGTCCTGAGAACGTACGCGGCGCGACAGATCAGCCAAATCGCCTTTAGTGGCCAGCAGGCAGACGCGGCAAAGGGGAGGCACATCTTTTCCATGCTGCGGAAGGCCGGGGAGCTAACTTGCAACAGCGACGAACTCGACTGGGAGGTGCTGCGGCTATTTACCTGCGCGGCACATCACGCGGCGCTGCGGCACCGGGCGGAGCAGATCGTGTCGCACTGGACAACGCGCCTTGGGGCGGCCGAGGGTGGGTCTGCGCACGTGCCGCTGAAGCTCATGGGCAGCGTGCACCCGGTGGAGAGTGCGCTGCAGCTGGCCCTCGTCTCTCTCTCCCAGCTGGAGGCAAGGAAGACGGCGAACACGCACCAAGCAATGCGGCTTGTGCGTGGGTGTGCCGCCCATCTGGTAATTGCAATTCACGACGCCCATGTGGCGGGCAAGTCGCCCGGCGCGCCGCTGCTTCGTGCCATGTCCACCTGGAAGGCGCGCTGCACCCACGAGTGGGTGTGCCGCGTTGCAATGATGATGAGCCTTCGCGCCATGCGGGCAGTGCTGCGGCTGCTTCCAGGCGAGAAGGCGTCGGAGGCGAAGCAGCTGCTTCGACGGCTAGTAGACATGGAGGAGGGCGAGCGCGAGATGCAGACAAAGTCGGAGGTGTGCGCGGGTAAATGCCAGTTTTGGCGCTTCTCCGAGACCCTTGTTGAGGCCTTGGAGGGTGTCGCGAAATGGTGACCATATTCCCTTTCTTGTTGTTGTTGTTTTTCTCCTTCTTCTTATTCGTCTTTGTTTGTTTGTCGCCCGCATTGTGCTTCCTGCTGCGGCGACGCCCCTACGCGCCTCTCTGGCTGCGCCTGTGCTAAGCAGCCTGCGTGGGGCTCGCGGTCCACTGCGACCCCCGCTTTCCCTCGTCCCCCTTCCTCCTCCCTTTCTTTTCTTTTTTCTTTTTTTCCATGCCGGCGGTGTTTGTGTGGGCGCGGTGGTGCATCGTGCGCCGTCGGGGGGGGCGTTGAACGCGTGGGAGGCGGAGGAGAGTTTGGGAGGGGACGACAGACGAGGGAGAGAGGCCAGAAGGCACGAGCGGAAAGCGGGCGCGAGCCTCTTCCTCTCTTTTTTATTATTCTTCGTTTTTCTTTTCTTTTCCCCCTCGCACTCCGTTGGACGGGCGTCGTCGCCCCACACGCTGCCTGCTTCTGCCTCTCCCTGCCGCGTCTTCTCCGCCCCGCCACCAACAGCGTCTACGCACGAACAACTGACACGCGTGCAGGTGTGTGTGTGTGTGCGTGTGTGGCTCTTGCGAGGGGTGTAGCGAAGGCGCGATGCAACGTGTTGGCTGCGGTCTTCTGCGGCCGCGGCAGGGCTGCAGCCGCCCGGCGGTGCTTCACTGCAGCCTGGCGGCCATCTCGACTGGCGTCTTCGACCACCTGCCGTACCAACACCGCCGGCAGCACGCCTTCAACACTCTCCCGTTGCATGACGCCAACCGGTTCGGCGGCCGCACCGCGTACCTGCGGGAGATTGGCCCGGTGAACATAAAGAAGAGCGGGCGGCGCTTCAAGAAGGACCTGCGGACGGTGCAGTTTAACGTGGACGTGTGGTGCGCGCAGCAGACGCTGCGGAAGCGGTGGAAGCAGCGGGACTGGGAGGTGGTGGAGGTGCCGTTCCGGCTGGCGCCCGCGGAGCAGCGGCGCGTCATACCGGAGATGTACACCGACGTGCCGCAGATGACGGACCCCGAGCGTCACGACTTTAGCAACATTCGGAGTAAAGTGTACGACCGCGAGGAGCTGCAGGGCGTGCTCTTTGGGGCCGCCGGGCCGCCGCCGTACCCTCCCCTGCAGCGCATCGACAAGCAGGCCATGACGTTGGAGAAGTTCCTGTAGGCGGAGAGGAGAGAGGGACAAGCGCGAGCATCGCCAGGAAGCAAGACGATGGAAAAAAAAAAGAAAAGAAAGAAGAAAGAAAGCGGGAGAGAGAAAGAAAGAGAGTCGTGTACGCCGTCTATTGTTGTTGTTGTTTTTCTTCCCCCTCCGTGCCTCTCTCTCTCTCTGTGTGTGTGTTTGTGTCTGTCTCTGCCTGCGGGTGTGTGTGGCCTCAGTGCTTCTGCCGCTTTACTTTTCGACTTTGCACAACGTTCTGCCTCGTGGTTGTTTTTTTTTTGTTTTCCCCGTCTGACGTGGCTTTGGCCGCCACGCACGCCAGAAGCACGCGTGGTTCGACGAAGGAAGCAAAGTAGGGAGTTGCTTGTGTATCCAGCTGTGAGCACCGGCCAGCCGAAGTGAAGACTCGCCTGCAGGAACAGCCAACGAAGCAGCGAAGGAGCAAACGAAAAAAAAAAGCAACTGCAAACAACGAAAACAACAACAGCGACAGCAACGAAAAGAAGCGAACGCCTTTACGGAAGGAAAGCTTTTTTTTTTTAAAGGGCGTCTAGTCGTATTGCGATGGACACGACATTTAGCAGTAATGCAGACCGCCTGGAGTACCTGTACCTGAACTTAGTTGGGCAGCTGGTTCAGGTGCGCCTGGTAGATGGCTCGGCTGTGGAGGGCATCTTCGTCTCCCGCACAGACGTCGACGCGGACACGGAGGCAGGTATTCTGCTCTGCTGCACCCGCTGTCTCCCCTCGGCGAAGCACAAGCCGCTGGACCCCTCGTGCCTGCAGTTAGAGGAGGACACAAGCATCCCCTACCGGGACATAGTGATGGTGGAGGCGCAGAACGCAAAGATCCGCACAGAAGTGCCCGGCCGGGCGGACACCACCCGCAGCGACTACGCCATCACAAAGATCGATTGGGCCGATGAGGGCGCCAATGAGCTGCTGGACAGCGAACAGCACCAAACAGGGGCGTGGGATCAATTCGAGGCAAACGAGAAGAACTTTGGGGTGAAGACGTCCTACAAGGAGGAGATCTACACCACCCGGCTGGATCACAGCAAGATCACAGAGGAGCAGCGGGCCCATGCGGATCGTGTGGCGCGTGAAATCGAGGTCTCCGCGACGCGTGGCATTGCCCACCGCATGGAGCGTGAGGAGGTGTTGAAGGATGACGGGGGCATGGACGAGGGCGCACTCCACTCGGATGTGCAGCGTCCGCAGGAGAAGAAGAAGACCTACACGCCCCCCGTTGCCGCCGCACGGAAGGTCATCGGCGAGCTGCAGCCGGCGGCCTCTGCGGCGGCGCCAGTCGCCCCGGCCGCCGCAGCCGCAGTGATGGGGGTAGAGGATAACGCGATGCGTTACAGACGCGGCGAGGAGGAAAAAATCGCAATTCAGCATGACAACCACCCAAGGTCTCCTGGCTTTAACCCGGCGGCGGCGCCGTACACGCCGATGAAGCCCGGAGGCGCTGCCGCGCCTGTGCTTGATTTTATGACGCTATTGGCCGACGCGATAATGAGCAGCGACCAGTGCTACGAGGCCCCCCCCAACTGGCCTGGCACTTGCATGTACTACGACCAGGACGATTCGTCGTACTCGCAGCAGACCTATGAGAGTGCCGCCGTCCCACAGAGCATGGGGGCGGCGGCGCAGCAGATGTACATGGGTCAACAACAGGGTTTGCCAACGCACCATAGAGCCTATCAGGGAGGTGGGGGGCGCATGAATCCGGCCCAGCAGATGCCAATGCATCACGTGCATGCCCAGTCATTTCATCAACAGCACCAGCAGCACCAGCAGCACCAGCATCAGCCCCAGCATCAACATCAGCAACCGCCGCAGCAGCCGTTCCACGGCTACGGCAATTACATGCCGCCGCATCAAAACAACGCAGCCATGCAAGACTACCCGCCCAATAAAGGGGGCCCGCCAGGACCTATGCGCAGCAACATGCGGCAGCCAAAGGGCAGCAGCGCCTCCCGTGTAGAACCGCAGCAGCCGGTTAACGCCAACACTTCCGTTGCCCCGACGCCAGTGCCCACCGTGGATAGCACGCCAAGCCCCGCCGCAGAGGTGAAGCACGCACCGAAGCTGCAACGTGGTCGCGGTGGTGCCGCACCCCAACGCGGCGACGCGGGCGACGGCGCGGGCGAGACGGCGGGCGGTAACGCCGGTGCCGCCACTTCCTCCGCTGGCCCAAAGAAGCGGAGTGGAAAGTAACAAGCGCCACCGTTAAGGGGGAAATATTCTTTTAAAAAAGGAGAAAGAAAGAAGCGGGGTGAGAGGGGTAAGGGGACAAACAAAGGAACGCCAACAACAAAGCAGCAAATACGAAAAAGAAAACGAAAAAAGAAAAAAANANANANANANAANANANANANANANANANANANAGAGAGAGAGAGAGAGAGAGAGAGAGAGAGAGA
>NW_021704099.1:9516-27520 GCF_003719485.1 Trypanosoma conorhini | reverse complement strand
GTAATGCAAACAAGCAAACAAACGAGAAGGAACGAGGTCGATGAGCGGAAAAGTTTGAGGGACGCAGCTGAGGGAAGGGGAGACGCAGGCGCAGGGTGGACGCACACCGGTGCCTTTTAGAGGAAAATGTGGGCATGAGGAGGAAGATAATGGACAAGGGGGGACACCGGAGGAAACGACCGAAAAGAAACAAAAAACTGGAGGCGACGGTGTCCCTGGAGGAGGAGGAGGGAGTGGGGTGGAGTGGCTGCGAGGGCGGTATGCGCAGCGGCGGCCCCGGGGCACCACCACCACCACCACCACAACAATCAGTAGCCACCCCGCACTTTCATCGGGTCCCTCCCCCCACACGCACACACACACACATATATAATATATACTCCCCTCTCATCACTTCAGCAAACCGGTGGGATAAATTTGTTTCAATATAAACTTACAAAAAGGAGCGGGGGGGGGGAACACACACCGAAATCAACGAACGGAGAAGAGAAAGGAAAAAAAAAAAAACAGACTAGTGGGGGTGGGGGGTGGATGCCGTGTAGATCCACAGAGAGAGAGAGAGATATACACATATATATATATGTATGTATGTGTGTACGTGTGTATGCGTGCGTTCGTGTTTCAGCGGAACAACTACAATGAGGGGTGCCTGCGCCCGTGTAAGAGAAGAAGGCAAAAACAAAAACGACAAAACCCCGAAAAAGAAGTTAAGTGAAGCTTTTTTAAAGGAAAACGTGGAGGACACCAAAAAAAAATACACAAACAGAAACACGGGGTTATGCTTAACAACTCTCACCCTTTATTTCCATATTTTTGCCACGCGCAAACACACACACACACACACGTTACTTTTTATGAAATATTTATTTACGCTCCGCGCCCACTCCGCAAATTAAAAAAAAAATATCAAGCGACCGCCACCGCATCCCTCCTGTTCTGTGCCCCGCCGCCTCCGCCCCGACACGGCCCCCACCGCCGTCCCGGCGAGGAGGAACAGTGACAAAAAGGAGTGGGAAAGTAACGCGAGGAAAAATATATAATGTGTGCGCCAGGTGTGTGGCGAGTATAGAGGTACCGGAGTGAAAACGGGGCGGTGAGCAAACAACGGCAAGAAATGGAAGAAAAAAAACTAAAAAACACGAGAATAGAATGTTCGTAAATAAAAGCAATACGTACAACCACGAAAAGAAGAGCGGTCGTGACAAAGAAGGTTCTCGGCACACACACACACATATATATATATATATATATATTTCGCTGTCAAGCTCTCACGCTTGCGGCTGTGCCTGCGCTTTGCCCGTGCCTGGAGCTTCTTTTCTCCCTCTCAGCTCCTCGTTCTCCGCTGATGTGCCTTTTCTTCCCCGAGAGAGACAGCGGAAGGAGGGGGGGTGCAGAAAGGAATGGAGTAGCGTTTTGTGGGAAAAAAAACTGTCTGTGTGTGTGTCTGCCAGAGGGCTGTGGGGTGGAGGGGGTGAGTGCGTTTCCCATCATTCTGAGGCGGCGGCCGTTCCTCGTCACTCGTAGCAAAAGCACGCACGACTCAAGCGCAGAAATAGGACGCTTTCGTAAGGCACTGGAGGAACGCGTGTGTGAGAAGGGGGAACGGGGAACAGACAAATAAAAAAAAAACTCCGAACGGGGGGCAGGTGAGGGGGGCGGGTTGGAACTGAAACGAGTTCCGACTGCGAAGAGAAGCCATAAGAAGCACGGTATAAAGTTTGTAAAGGTGCAGGAAGGAGGCGGGAATGGATTTGGTCTGACCTCAAGTGGAAGAGGAGGAAAATAAAAAGTGCCAGCTACAGAAGATGCAGGAGTTTTTATCTTCTGTGATTTGCAACCCGAATACGTGTGTTTTATTACTATTATTATTACTACTACTATTCTCTTCCATGCACGTGCTTTGGGTGTGCTGCTCCATGATTGAGGTAGTTTTCCTCTCTTCGTTCCTTTTCCCTTTTTTTTGTTTTTGTTTTTGTGGTTCCTGCCTGCGTGTGAATAAAATAAAAAGAGCTTTTGCTCGCGCCACTGTCGGAACAACGTTCATTCTACTTTTGTTTCCCCTCCTACGTTTTTTTTTGGTTGTGTCTTTTCTTCTTGGCCCGTCTCCTCCCAACGGAACCGCGTGCTCCACGCCTCTGCGGGCACAAGTGGCACTCGCAGGCGTCACAAGGGAGGGCGCAAGGCAGAGGTAAGGGAAGGTGGCCAGGGGTGGTGGCCGCCCCAGGGACGCCTGAGCGACATGCAGCTCAACAATCCCTTTCTCACCCAGACGGACGAGACGGACTTGGCGGGGGAGCACGACAGGCGAGGAACTCTGCCTGAGGATTCGGAAAGGTGCTTTCAGGTGGAGGAAAGTGAACTTTCCGTAGAGGAGGCCGGGGATGAGAGCGACGACGACTGCCCCACGCCACCGTACGTGCCCTGTCGCTGCCAGTTCGGTCTCTCCGCAGCGGCATTTGTGCTTCGTTTAGATTAGCGTCACCGTTACCTAAGTGAGCCGTGGAGAATGTTGACGTGGCGCGTATGCGTTTACATATATGTATGCATACCTGCATACCTGATGCTAATGGCTGGAGCTCTTGTTGTATTCTGCTGTGCGGTGCCTTAAGGCGTCTTTTTCTCTCTCAGCAGGGGGGGGGGGGCACCTTGTTCCCCGGCACTTTGCACCGTGTCGTGTGTTTGCTTGAGCCTTCTTTACTTCCCTTTTGCAGCCCCTCTTCCCTCCTTTTTGTTTGGTCGCTGGCGCCGTTGCGCACATGCGTCTGCTTGCAGAAGGCGCGGCTTGGGACGCGGGGGCGTCGGATTGCCGCCACAGCGTGAGTGGGAGGTGGGGTGGGTTAACAAAAACAAAACATAAGGCAAAGTGGGGGGGTCGTTAACGGCGGGCCGAGATGACGCAACGAGATCCGTTGGAGCTGTTGCATGGCGTCCGCCCATCCCCCTGGGGGCTGCGGTGCATCGCCCTTCACCCCGCCTCTCGCGCCTGTGCGGCGCTGCGGCAGTTGATCATTGTTGCGGAGGAAAAACGACGCCGCCCTGCCGGTGAGGAGGACAGGGAGGCCGCGGTGCTCCTGACGCGGCTTGTGGAGTGGCCGCTTCCCGTTCTTGCCCGCGGCGCCTCCGTGCTGCGCGGGCTGCGTGACGTCGTGCGCGGGTGGATCGCCGCGGCGCAGGCAAAAACGCTTCTCCCCCCGTCTTCATCTTCGACGCACTACCGACGGCTGTACAACATCTGCCTCTGGCAGCGGCGCCACCCACTCTTCCTCCTCGCCCCTGTCCTCGACGCCTTTGGCGACCAGCTGTCGTGTGAGGCGCTGAATGATATGCTGGAGGCTCTCTCGCAGCATATATTGGGCAGCCTGGGCAACGTACCCCACCTGCTGCGCGGTGATGTTCTTATGACCTACCCGCGTCTTCCGTTTCCGCGGCAGCTGCAACTCATGGAGTCCCTCCGCACGGGCTATGCGCTGGAGAAGTGTGGAACGCCACCGCCACCGGAGTTGTATCTTGGGGAGTACGTGCGCCACGTGCCGCCGCGCTTTGGAGCAGATACTCTCAGTGCGGCGCAGTACGCAGAGCTACGGCGCGCCTTTGAGCTACAAAAACAGACAGGCATAAGGCGACTGCTTTCATGCACGCCGTAATTCCTTTATAAATATATATATATATATACCTTCTATTTTGGCTCCCTCTGCTTGCTACGATTTTAACGTGCCGTCGTGTGACTGCCGCTCTCGCTCTCTCTTTCCGGCACACACACACACACACAAGCACACATTAACAGATTTGATTTGGCGTTTGCGTCTATTGTTTGTTTGTTTGTTTTTTCTATTTTTTGTTTGAGGGTTTTAGTGTGTTCGCTTCTTACGTTGCTGGTGTGGGGGATGCGCAAGACACGCACCGCCTCTCACCCTCCTCCTACTCCTACTCCTCCTCGCTATCTTTGTCCGCGTCTTGTTGTGGTTGTGGCTGTTGTGTTACTGCAGGCACACACGCACATTAGCGTAGAAGCGCTGCCTTTTGACTCCGTCCTTCACTCTCGCCACGTCATTCAGCAACGCAAAAGGCGCGAGCAACGCAATAGCGGATATTGACGTGTATATTACTAGCACGAGCTAGCTAAGGAAGGAAAGGTAACAGGCAAGGTTAGGAAGGACAGGGGCAAACACGCGAAGCCTTGTGGAAAGATGCAGGCGGTTCTGCAGCAGATTCACCAGGCCAATGTCAAGGCACTCTTGCTAAGTAGAATTAACCTCTTCTTTATTGTCTTTAATTGTGCGGCGATGCTTATTCTCATCGTGACGTGGTCGGTGTCGATTATGAAGGAGGGTGGCGGTGTGCTGGCGCGCTACGCGGCGGGCATTATCGCCTTTATTCTCCTTGTGTTGGCCACGTTCCTCTCGGTGCTGGTCCACCGCCTGCAACCGCAGCTGCCGCTCTACTACGCCCACGAGGTCATCTCGATCCTCGCCCTCGTCCTCACCGCCATCACAATGGGCATGAACGACGTGGTGGTGGACCTCTGCCACACGAAGCAGGCGCTGGCAAGCACGCAGTGCGGCTCCCACGTGGCCGAACTCGTGGCGGAAATCATGGCAAGTGTTGCAATGGGATTTAACTACGCCTCCACGCAGCAGCGCATTATAAACTTCATTGACAAGGGCATCCTTGACGGCATTAAGGGGCGCTCGGGCGGCATGACGCAGCTGCCGTAGCGGGGCCGCTGCGACGAGGAGAAGGCGGCGACGCGACGCGACGCGAAGAAGAGAACGACACGATAAGTTCATTGAAAAAAAAAAAAGGCAGGAAAGCGGTGGGGAAAAAAAACAGGAATAAACGAATTAAAAGATGTGCAGGATGTGACGACGTACCATCCTGTGGCGGCTGTGTTTTGTAGAAACGCCTGGAAGGAGGTGTACGCTGCGCTGAGGGCAAAGAAATGCGAGGCAGATTCGCTCGTAACGAGTGTGTCCCTTAGACGTTGTTTGGTCATTTTCTAGCGAGAGACCGCGGCGAAGTGCCCCGTCGGGCGCACAGTTTTTTGTTACTTTCTTGGTTTCTCTTTTTAACCTTCACTCCCCTTGAACAATGCCCTCCGCGCGCAGAGGAGGGAGGGGGTAGTCGGAGGTTGCGGGGAATCCTAAAGCTTGTTGCAGCGTCCGTGTTGGCACCGGGGCCCCGGGCTGTCGTCGAACGCCTCTCTGTGTTGCTACTGTGTTTTGGTTGCTGCTGTTAAATGTGTCTGGCTTGGGTGGGCACGTTGGGCGGGCTGAGCCGCACGGTTGGACCTCGCTGGTTTTTTCATTTCCTCCGTACAGGAAACTATATATATATATATATGGGGAGGGCAGGACTTTCTCCGAAGCGTATATTTCTCTTCTTTTTTTGTTTTGTTTTGTTTTGTTTTGCCTTTTTCTCTCTTTCTGTGTGCCTGGGCGTAGGTGTGTGGGTGGGTGCGTTGCTTTGTAAGTTTGCTCTCGTGCCCCTGTTTTTCCCCTCTTTTGTGGGTTTTGCTCCACCTGAATTTTTGCGCTCGCACGCTCTTTCTTCGTCCGTTGTCCGTCGCCCCTCCCTCGTCTGTTCTGCCGCGTTGGTGTGGTCATTGCGTCTTGCGCTGCGCCTGCGTGTCTTTTTTTTGTGTGTTTGTGCCTTTGCGGCGAGCGCTGGCGGCGGCGACACGCCTGCGTCTTCACTTCCCCGCTGCACGTCCTCGCACCCAAAGGAGCACGCGAAGGAGGAGGGAACCTCAACGGTGGGTACGCGTAGTGGCAGTCCCCAGTAATCGTAGCGGCGGCGGCGACTGGAGTGGAGTGGAGGGCGGAGGGGATGTACATTGGGGCGTCAAAGCCCCACACCACACTTGTGGTGGAGCACACCTTCCTGCTCTGCAAGCCGGACGCCGAGCAGCACCACCGCTACATTCTGCAAACCGTCTCCGACGCCGGGTTTCAGGTCATGGCGAAGTCCTTCATCATCACCCCCGCCTTGGCGGAGGAGCTTGCAAGCACGTTTCCGAGTGTGCGGAGGCGCAGGTACGCCGAGCGCGGCGGCGTGGACAAAATATTTAGTGGCCCCAAATCGACCCCGCTGAACGACAACACCTTCTTGCCCAGACGGCGGAAGGGTACGGCGGAGCGGGGCCGCCCCAGCCGCGGCGGCGGCGAGGCTGCTTTTGCCGCCGGCGGTGAGGAAGGCGGCAACAGCAATAGCGGCCGGAGCAGCGCGAGCAGCGGCGCGGGTGCCGGCGACATCAAGCGTCACCGCAGCCAGGAGACGCATCAGGGCATCATCGCGGAGATTCTTCGTCTCACAAGCCGGCACGCCGAGGACGAGGGAGTCAACGCCGGACTACCAAACGTCGCCGATGAGCAGCGGGCGGCGAACGGAAGCGAGAGGGCGCAGGATGGCGGACGCAGGGACAGCCGAATGCAGCAGGAGCAGAAGCCTGAGCGTCGTCTGGCGACCGGGGTGGTGTTGAAAAACACGATGATCGAGGTAATGTCTTACAAGGAGCTCCTCAAAGAGCACGTGCGCCACCTCGCATTCGGGGGAACCTGCTTGGCGGTGGAGCTCTCCAGGCACAATGCCGTAGAGAAGCTGTTGGAGATTGTCGGCCCGGAAAACCCTATGGACGCACGCCGTGCCGCACCGTACAGCCTCCGGGCACGCCTCGGAACGGATTTGGTGCGCAACGCCGTTTACGCCGCCTCCAACTTGGCGGAGGCGAGTCACTGCATCTCTGTCGTCTTTGGCTTTTCAACCCGCTACTCCACAGCGGACGTCCGTGCCCATACCGCCATGCCAGAGGCCGGTGGCGTCAAGAATGATGAGCAGATCAGTGGAGTCCCTGCGATTGTGCGTCCCTACTGCAAGCTGGTGAGTGTCGCATGCCACCCCTCGCACCGTGGCCCAGTGAAGCCCGCTGCGGTGTTACGTATTGAGGAGACCAACCCCCAGGCGCACGTCTCGTACTACACGGGAGAGCCCGGGCCAGGGCAGGCGCGGGAAAAGGGGGAGGCGGACGGCAATGCGCGGCGTGGTCAGCCGGGTGACAGTGAGGCGTGGAAGCAGAAGGCAGAACAGCTAGAGCAGCGGCTTGCGCAGGAGCAGATGGAGCTGATGACGCGTGCGAAATTGCTCCGCGCGCGTGAGTTGGACCTGCTGCTGCGCGAGCATGCCTTGGAGAAGGCGACGCGCAACGTTATTGCCCCGGCACGGCCGATTGAGGCGAGGGCGGAGCCGCAGTTGTTCCCCCGCACCCTGTCGGGGTCAGTGGAAGAGCCGATGGGGAGGGGCCGGCTGTCGCCCTCCGTCGTCCTGGGACAGCAGCCGTTCTCGCCACAGAACAAACTGGGCGCAACCCCGCTTCATCAGAGCTTGCTGGAACCCCGCTCCCCACTGCCGCGACTTTCGGCTGCCGATGCGCTCACGGCCACGGCGCGCGGGATGCTGCCGGTGATCGAGGCGGAGGACGTCTCGCTGCTGGTGACGACGCCAGTTCGCCTGCGCGCGCTCTACGTGGCCTTGAAGCACTACTCCGAGAACGGAGAACTCACGCGGAAGGAGGTGCTTGCGTTGTATGACCGTAGTCCCGCCGTCCAGCTGCTGTGGATGGACGACCACCGCAATTTCTTTTGGCGGTACGTGGAGCTGCACACCGAGGAGCCCGTGGCGTTTGACAGCTTCGTTTCCGTTCTGATGTTCCTTCTCAAGCAGTAGCAACTCCCGCTGGTGTTCCCCCGCCCAGGCTGTGCAGCTCCGTGCCAGTCTCTGAGGCATGTCTCTACTCACAGGCGCAGCGACAACAGCAAAAGGGGGCGGGGAAGAGCACACCGAAGAAACGGGCGAAAACACTTCTTTACGTGGGACGCTTGGACTGGCGGCCTTGGCGTGGCTTGCGGCCCCGCGCCGGACGCGCCTTTCTGCAGCTGTAATATATATAGCCTTTTGCGTGGGCGAGACTCCAACAGGGTTCCGCTTCTATGTGAACGCCAGCAACAAATACTTGCATGTAAATAGTATGCGTGTCTCATTCTCTCCCTCTCTCTGGCCGTTCTTTTTTCATCAGCCTCTCCTTTCCTGTTTTGCCTGTTTGTGCTTATATATGTCTGTATGTATGTTCGTTCTTCAAGCATCGTGTTGTTTTTCTTAGTTACTGTCTTGTTTTATTGCTGTTGTTGGGGTTGTTTCTTCGTTGGCGTGGTTTTATCGGTAGGTTTTGTAGGAAAATCGAGGAGGTTCAGCCGCGCAGCCGCACACGCAAGCATCGATTTGGCTACAATATTTTCACGCATTTAGCTAGACATACACACACACACGCACGCACGCACGCACGCATATATTTATATAAATATATACATATATTTCTGTGCCTGTTTGTGCCACAGGCGGCGAGAGCGCGGGGAGAGGGCCGAGGGCCGTAAACTGCAGAGGAACACGCAAGGGAGGGAGAGGACCCCACGGCACGGTGGAGGGCAGGCGAGGGTGCAGAAAGGAAGCTTCTGAGCAGAGGGAGTAAAGGCAGAAGGGGCGAGAGAAAACAAAGCAAGGAAAAAAAGAAAGAGAAAACAAAAAAAAGGTAAAGGAAGACAAAAGGAGGTGAGAGGAGAGAGGCGCAGGCAAGGAAGGCCCCCGTCCCATTCGTTATTACGCTGGCCGATACCCCGGGCAGCAGCAGGGGAGAAGGGAAGCGGCAGGGCGGCAAACACAAAAACAAAAAACAAAAGGGGCGCAAGGCATAACATTAACGGCGGCGGCGGCGTCCAAGCACGGGGAAGTAAGCGGGCAGCCACCACAGGCATTTTTACGCGTCTGTGGGATCCAAGCGGAGGGTGGGCGCCTGCAGAGGGAGAGGAGGAGAGGGACGGGCGGGCGTGGGTGCGACACACGCAGGTGAGAGCAGGGGCGAGCCGTCAGCAGCGGTGACAGCCCCAGAAGCGGCTTCGAGGCAAGGCAGCAGCCGGGCGGAAAAAAAAAGAAAGAAGAACAATAACAATAACAAGAACAAAGGCAAAAAATCTTCGGAACTCTCGCGCCCCCATTTTTTTCGTTTTCGTAACTGGGGGCTCGCCGTATCGTCGTTAAGGGGAAGGTAAGAAGCCGTGGGGGACGGGGGTGCAGACCGCAAAGCAGGAGGTGGCTGCGTGCGTGAAGAGCAGCTCCCACTTCGCGTGAGGCGTGCGGAAAGCAACAACTAAAATAAGATAAGCGAGCATCGAGAGACTCCTCGAGGAAAAGAAAGAAAAAGAGGGGAGCCCGCGGAAGCCACAGTCACACGCAAGCAGCAAGAGGATTGGAAAGCAATAGAAGCATACGCACACGGGCGGAGGAGGGTTACGGGGCTTTAACGTTTCAGAGCACCGGGGTATTCGCCGTTGTCGTTGTCATTTAATTATTATTATTATTTTTTTTCTGAGAATCAGAGAAGGAACAAATCGGAATAAAGGCGCAAAAGAGGGAAACGGGGAAAGAAGTACAAGGGGCGTGATCGAATAGAGGTGTAATCAATTCCGGGCTTCTCCCACTTCCTCGTTCGCTCGCTGCGTGTGTCTGTGTGTGTTTGTGCGTGAAGCGGCGCCCATCCATGGATCACCAGACCATGTCAAATGTGCCGCCCCGTATCGGTTCAGCGCCCCTCTCGCACCCGCAGCAGCCGTTTCAGCGCGTGCCAAACCGCACCCTCGGGGGGTTCCGTGGTTGTCCACCACGCCCCGGCGGCGACCGCCCACCGTCGCTGCCGCCTTCCCAGTCGAACTTCTTTGATCGGGCGGCGCCCCCGCAGCCGACCGGGCCCCCGGCGTCTAGTAACCCGGCCGACCGCATCTACGACATAGCGGAGTTTGTCAAATTCCAGCACACAAAGGAGGCGCCGCCAAAAGGTGTTCTTGAGTTCGTCAAGGAGTTATGGAAGGAGATGCCGGAGAACAAGGACAGTAGGCCGGAGCATATTCTCTCTCGTGAGAGCCTTTTCAGGGGCGAGTCCATTCCCTCCAAGGTGATGAAGGAGCGTAAGCTGCACAACGAGGTGCTCGGTATTCTGGGAAGGGTGGGCGAGGGCAACCTGCAGGCGATGAAAAAGGAGCTCACCAACCTCCCAATCCGCCAGTCCACCGACAAGGAAATTCAAGAAGTCATTCAGGTCATCTTCAACAAGTCCATCCAGCCGGAGGACAGTATTTTCGTGCCGTACTACGTGAAATTGGTGGTCGCGCTCATCAACGACATTGGCGAGGGGGAACCGGCAGGACGCCTAATTCGCAATGCGATTATCCGGCAGTGCCAGAGTACGTTTGAAAACTCCGAAGAAGCACAGGCGCAGCTGGAGCGAGAAATAGCAAAGCTGCCAGAGGAGGAGGCTGAGCAGCGTCGACTAATATTTGCGGGAAAACAGAAGGCCAATATTAACTTCTTGGGGCTTTTGTTTACTCACGGCCTTGTCCGTGAGAAGGTAGTGTTGCATGTCCTTGAGTGGCTTCTCTACGGCACCGAGCGCAAGCGACGGTTCCCGGCGGACTACGAGCTGATTCACTTTATGAACCTCCTCCTGACATGTGGCAAAAGCTTTTCAAAAGAGGGCCAGGAATTTGTGCCCAAGTTTCGTGCTGTGATGGAGGAGCTCATGCACACGCACCCCCAGCGACGCATGCAGTTTCTGCTACTCAACACTGTAGAGACGATAGACAACAATTGGGAGCCGCCGTTTGGTGCCAAGGCGGCGTCTTCACACGACAACGACAATGAGCGGCGGCACGAGGCGCCGCAGCCACCTCGGAATAAATTAGTACTAGCGCCCCCAATGAATCCAATTCCGTCGCGGGATGGGTTCTGGGCGGCGATGGATAAATTCTTCGTCACGAGTAGCGCGGAGGAGGTGCTGACGCTGCTCGCCGACATCCCCGAGGAGACACGCATTGTGTACTGTACCTCGGTGATCCATCGCTACATGACCACCACGCGCTGCGTGCAGCAGCGTGCCAGGCTTGGTGAGCTGTTTGAGGAGCTGGCAAACAAACGCGTGCTTCCCGTGGAGGATGTGCGGAAGGCGCTCTTCAATCACCTGCGCGATGCGGTGCGGGAGGACCTCTTCACAGATGTCCCAAGGTACTTCAGTAATTGGGCAGTTGTGGTGAAGGGTGGCCGCGACGTGTTTCCGCCGTCGCTGCACACGGAGTTCCTTAACCTGCTGGTGGACAACGGGGCCAGCCGGGAGACGCTGGTCGACATGGTGCGGGAGGTGCATAAGCTGCAGAGCGAGACCCCGGGGGCGGTGGAGACAGACGCGCGGTCGCGCTTCCGCGTCCTTCCCGCCCTGCTGCGCTACACGCCCCCGCTGCTCTCCGGCGACGCCGCGGACGACTCCGAGGACATCCTTAAGCAGCTTAGCGAATACGACTCCGACGTGGATTACTTTTACCACTTCTGTGAGCAGGTGGACTCGAGAGACGTCTTCATGTGCACCAATTCCCTTGGAAAGACCCCGCATTTGGCCTTTTCGATGATCTCCGCCATTTTCACGTTTGTGCGCTTTGACGTGGAGGCCCTCTGCCGGGAGTACAAGGAGGCGGTGAAGAAGCTGGTGAACACGAAGCAGCTGCATCTGCTGCTGGAGGAGGTTTACGTCACCTGGCGGGCCCTCGACCGCACCCCGGAGAACAGCTTCCTGCTGTTTGTCAAGGCACTCCGCTCACTCAACGCGACGAGGGATCAACTGGACAAATTTAAGACGCTTCTCACGAAGAATTACGGAACGGCTGGCAAGAAAGACGCCGCCATGCTTGACAAGCTAAAGTAGGCGCGGGAGGCAATATATACATATGTGCGTGCATGCATTACAAAAGGACAGGCAGTCAGACAGACCGACGCACGGGATAGAACAAGAAGCAAAAATGAGGAAAAGGGAGGACACACACACAAATGAAAAGAGGAGGAAAAGGCGAAAGACATGATATTTGTGCTGCGTTTGTGCGTGTGTCTTTGGGCCTCCTCTCTGCGGAGTAGCATATATTAATATGAGGCAAAACACTTACACGCATGGCAACAGTTGTTTTGTTTTGTTTGTGTGTGTTTTTTTTGTTTGTTGTTGTTTTTTTTGTTTTTGGTAACAACCGGTTGTGCATTCTTGTGTGTGTGTGTGTGTGTTTGGCGTGTTGAATTTGCAGTAGCAATGATTAAAATATGCGGGAGCATCCCCCTCCCCTTTTTTGTGTGTGTGTGTGTGTTTGTGTGTGTTCTTGTCATTACTGTTTGTTGAATGTTTCACCCGAGGCCCAGAACTTATAACGCCGCCACTGTTGTGGGACGTCTCCTGCCCATCGACGGAGGGGGTGGGGGCCGGCGAGTCAGCGACGCCCGCGCACCGGGGGGCCACTCGTGGTGGTGGCGGTGGTGGGAAAAAAAGGTGCGCGTGCGCGTGGGCTCCGGGGGCGCAGCAGACAACACGCCGTGCGTACGAGGGAGGGGGAGGGGAGGCCACCAACGAAAGAGTGAAAATGGGGCGGACGGAGGTGGAGAAGGAAGGGAAGCGCGAGGGAGAGCGGCGGGCGCACTGGAGAGAGGACCATAACGAAAAGGAGTAAACAAACTTCATTTTTAAGTTATCATGCCACATCATTCGCTTTGGCTGCAACTCTGTTTTTTTCTTTTTCTTTTTTTTTCCTTTTGTTTTTCTTTTTGCTGTGATTGTGTTTTGTGTGTGCGTGTGTCATTGGGGCTTCTGCGGCTGCTTCCTTTTTTAATGGCTTGCGTTTGTGGACCCGCGGGCGTGTGTCCGCAGGCGCGTTGGGGAGGGCGTTGGGGGAGAACACGTCGGCGGCGCTGTTTTAACAGGTGTGCGCTGCGTGTGCGTGTATTTCCGCAGCCGCACACTTGCGCCCACCCGTCTGCCCTCGCAGAGATGCGTGTAAATAAAACCCGGCGCCTCTCTTTTTTTTTCCCCCCCGCCCCCTCCCGGCGTGTGCGTGTGCGTGTGTGTGTGTCGCTCCGGCGCGTGGGGCGTCGCGGTGAGCCTGGCGGCGGCGGCGGAGGGAGGCGGGCGTGCGCCAGGAATAAAGAGTAAGAGGAACAAAATGGGGGGGAATAAAAAGTGTGGGCGGGAGGCAAACGGACGCACGGCGGCCACGCACGCAGCAGGAGGAGAAACATTCCGCCAGGCGCAGTAAACGACGCGGCGAGGATCAAAGTGCCTCCGCTCCTCCCACGCACACACACACACACACGCATGCACATACACATGTGTGCATGCAACGGCAAAGGCAGGCGGCGACTGAGAATAAAAGAGAGGAATGGAAAACGAGGGTGCCTTAGCTTGGAGGGGGGTCGGAGGGACGGAGCAACAAGAGAGAGGGGGCGAGCCAAACAAAAAAAAACACGCTGTGTGTGTGTGGGGGGGAGGGATGGTTGGGAGGGCGGCGACATGTCTCTCAGTGTGGTTTGGGGGAGGGGAGGAGGGGGGGCAAGATGTTGTGCTCCGTGCAACTCATGCGAAGTCGCGTTGGAGCCATCGAGGGAGAAGTATTGTCTGCTGTTGTGTTGTTCGTCTTTCCCCATTGTGCGCCGAGGCCTGCCTCGCCGAGGGGACACAACACGCGGGAAATGGCGCAGAAGCGGAAACAAAACCAAAGAGGGGAGGGAGGGGAGGCAGAGGCATAGAGTGAGAGAGACACTCTTCCACGCTGACGATGCCTTTGCTTGGCGGGTTGTGTCTGTTTTGTTTTTGTTGTTGTTGTTTTCCCTACCTTTTTCTTTTTTTGTTTCTGCTTCTGTTTCTTCTGTTTTGTTTTTTCTTTCTTTCTTTTCTCTCTCCCTCCCCCGTTAGATTCCTTTTACTACTTATTCTCTCGCGACGACGGCCCAGTTGCGGTGCGAGCGGTCTGCGGCAAGCAATGTATTTGTGTGTCCCCACATTTGATTCCACTTTTTTCTTCTTTTTCTTTCTTTTCTGTTTTTTTTCTCTTTTTTGTTCTTGTTGTCTTGTTTCCCGCTGCCTCTCCTGCCGGCGCCGCAGACGACTGGGCCTTGCCTCCCACCCACCACACACACACACACACACACGTACGTACGTATTACTGCGCTGGCGGCCGCGGCTGACGACGCCCCTCCCCCGCCCTTCGCTCCCCTCTTTCCTCTTCTCTCCGACTGCTCTTTTCCTCTCTTTTTTCTTTTCTCTTTGTTGTTGTTGTTGTTGGTTGTTTTTTTGTTGTTTCCCCCCGCCAACGCGGCGCACGGCCTTTTGGCTCCCGTGGCGTCGATTTTGCTCTGCGGGCCTGGCGGCGGCGGCGGCGCAGCCCGGCAGACCGGCAAGGCGTCGGGGGTGCGAGTGCGTGCGTGCGTGGGCTGCCGTGGCGCCGAGCGGACGGGCGCGGCGTCGTGGGGTTCATTCGGCACCACCAGCCGCTGCAAAAGAAAAGAAAAAAAACTACAAAAATGACAGCGAAAATGGATGAGGCATCCGCCTTGATCGCGTGGGGGCGGCAGGTGCTCGCAAACCGACGCCTGCAGAAGCAACGGGAACGGCTGCAGCGTGAAGTGCAACGCACCGGCGACGCGGTGCCGCTTGCGAATCCCGCTGGGGCCCGCCACTCGCCCGTGCCAGAGACACCCGAGACGCGCTGGAGCAACGAGGTTGCTGCGGCGCTCGTGATGGACAACGCGACCCCACAAGAGCATCGCGCGGAGCAACTGCTAGAGCGTGGGGGCGGCCACGAAGGTGTGTCACCAAACCGCCTTGCTCCTCCTTCGAAGGCGGCGTACCGTCCGATGCAAGAGACGGCGGAAGTGGTGCAGCTCAAGCGACGAATTGAGGTGGCCAAGCAGAGTCTTCAGGAGCTGCGCGGGCTTGAGCGCCGCAATGCAGAGGCGTTTCGGCGTCGCATGCGGGAGTTGCAGAGTATGCGGCGGCAGGTAGAGGTGTACCGAGAGCCCCGTCAGTGTACCGCTGCTGACTCCCTTGCGGTGAAGAGTCTGGGGCAGTCTCGCTTCGGCGCAGCCGCAACGTCGCACCAGCGCCAGAGACAGGGACAGCCGAAAGTGGGTTACAAGGAGCAACTGGAAGAACTCTGGGAGCTCCAGAAGGCTGTGCTGAAAAGCTTGAATGATGAGAAATTGGCCGGAGTGGCAGTGTCCTCCTTGACGGTTTGCGCTGGTGATGTGCAGAATTGGGACGATCGCCTCTGGCGTCTGTTACGCGAGGCGACGTTTAACTGGAAGCTACGACTGCTGCCATCGCTTCGCGAGTTCCTGGAGCTCGTGCAGCAGCTGCCGATGCTGCCGCAGCGAGAGGAAACTGCAAGAACAAGCCCGATTAGATCCCCGACAGAGTACACTGAGGTCGCCGCCGCCCTGGACGCCTCCCTCGGCCCCGTCACGGCTCGCGTGCGGCTACCGGCGGAGGCGGACTACCCCGCGCTGGAGTGGCTGGACAATCTGCCCGTGACGGAGGCAGTTGGCGTCGTGCGTGACGTTCTCGCCAGGGCAGGGGCGGACACTGCGGCGTCCCTCGCCTCCCTCATTCAGCTCTCGGACCAGAAGGACGCCCAGCTTGCCTGCCTCCTTGGCGAGGCGGAGCAGCAGCTGCTGCGACAGGACGATGCCTTGGAGGAGGCGCACGCGCTGATAGGGAGGCTGCAGGATGAACAGACGTCGCTGGCGGAGGACGGTGTCGCCCTCCACGACGCCATTGCGCTGCTGCAGGAAAAAGTGGTCGTGCTGAGGTCCCAGCGTGAGGAGCGGCGGCGCCAGGAAGCGGCGGCGACGGAAGAGCTGCAAAGGCACCAAGCCCGCATTCATGAGTTGAGGCAGAGTCTTGAGCGAGAGGCGGCCCTGCGGAGCGAAGCCGGGAGGCGCACAGACGAGGCGAAACGGTCCATCGAAGACGCGGCGCTGCAAACAACGCTCCTCCATGAGGAACTAGAGCGCACCACGGAGCGCCAAAATGGCGTGGAGCACGAGGTGCTGCGACTTCGACGGCTTTTTCGCCTGGTGAAGGAAGAGGAGGCAGAGGCGACACGCCAAAGAGAACGGCAAGACGAGGAGCTCCGCGTGGCGCAGTCGGCCCTGCAAACATCCAGAGAAGCCTTCATGCGGCAAAGACAGAGGCAGGACGAGGACCAGAAGGCATTTGCGTCTATCCGTTGCGGTACGCATGGGGTGCTGAGTGCGATACAGGTGGATGAAGATGCCTGCGCCGATTGCGCCAAAGAAATTGACATACAGCGGGGTGTTGCGGCTGTCGTGCGTGAGGAGCTTGCAGCCCTGCAGGCGGAAGTGCATGAGGCAAATAAGGCGTTGGCGGCGGCACAGAGAATCGCTCCACGCCGTGAATGAGAAGTTAGAGGCGGCAAAAACGGCGCTCATGTACAAGTGCGAGGTGTCTGGTGCAGTCGCAGGGGGCGCCGTTGCAGCGACGGCCTCGCCGTCGCAAGGAAACCTCGCGGAGGTGCTGCTTCCAAAAACCGGCGGCTCCGGGAGGAAGATGAGCCCGGCTGCCCCACACTTGAATACGTCCCACCGCTCGGAGCCCGCGTCTTCAGGGGCGGCGGAAGCAGGCAACCCCGTCTTGCCCTCCCTTGGCGAGAACGGCGAGCGACGCGCTCCGCTCATTGTATCGCTACCCTCGCGTCAAGACGAGCCACCGCAGTGAGTAAGAAGCATGTGCGGCTAGCTGTATACTTGCTCGTATGTCCGCGTCTCGTTGACGTTGCCGGCGGGGAGGAATGCCTTCGTTTCTCTCTCTTCCTCTGTGTGTGTGTGTGTGTGTGTCTGTTGGGTGGGGGACTGACGCTGCCGATGCGTTTGCAGGCACACTCCCTTCTTCTTCTTCTTTTCCCCTTCTTTCTCTTTCTCTTCGTCTGAACTCGGCGAGGGATAAGTACTGCTAATAGTGGTGGCAGTGATAGTAAGTAATACTAAAACAACAGTTTCAGTGGTGGCTGCTCCCGTTGCTGTTGTCGTCGTGCGTCTTTGCCCGGGTCAACCCGCTCACTCACCGGCGACCACCTCCCCCCACACCGCACGGCTGCCTGACGGACGAAGGCAGATTCCCTTGGACGACTCTCCCACACCACCCCCACGGTCATGGCAGGTTTTCGCTACCACATGCACATTGTGGACGGTGGCGACCCGACCAGCACCGTCACCGCGGCCACCTTGTTCGCACACCTCACACTTCGCTGTGGACAGCTGCGCAACTATCTGTTGCTCAGTGCCAGCACAACGGACGCCAAGCGGCAGCGAGAGGCGCCTCGGTCAAGCCTTAGTGGGACACGAAAGGTGCAGCTGGCGGCAGCAGAGCCGTCGTCGGGGGGAAGCCAGGATGACAAGGTCCTGCTTGCCGCGGAGTCGCTTCTTCGTGGGGATGAAAACCTTCGTGCGAGTTTGGGCACCGGCGCGGACGCGAGTGGGCCGGTGGCCGAGGTAAAGGATCGCATTATCCCATACACAGGCTTTAGCTGCGGGTTTGTTCAGTCCGAGGTCTTCCTCGCCCGCTCTGGGGTACGCTACTTTGACTTTATTGCCACCGCCGATATTGCAAGCTTTAACTACGTGCTGAACTACTACCAGGGGCTGCGCATGCAGGAGAAGGCGGGCCAAGGAACACGCAATGGGGCTGCGCCGCGTGTGGGGTGGGGATCTTGCCCGCAGGAGCAGCAGCCACGGCGCCAGAAGGTGGGTCTCGTGCACATTCTGTGCGGCGAGCCGGCGCGGGCGGGGCACTTGCTGCAGCGCTTTATAGAGCTGCTGCTGGAGGTGGACACTGCACCGCGCGAGGGGGCGGCGGGGAATGACGCAACCTTTGCGTGGATCAGCCGCGCTGACGGCGTCATCTCGCGGATGTATCAACTGCTCGGCGTCGATGTCCTCTTCGCGGTGCTATGACCCCACCGCCTCCCCGGGATCCGTGCACGCACGCAGAGATATATATGCATATATGTGTGTGTCCCCGTCCTCTATACGTGTGTTTTTTGTTTATGTACTTGGCGTCAGGCAAAGAAACGGTATGTAAAGAAGG
>NW_021704099.1:0-8286 GCF_003719485.1 Trypanosoma conorhini | reverse complement strand
GCGTTCACACACACCCACACGCCGCAAAAAGGAGCAAAGAAAAGACGGGAAAAAAAAAAGAAACATCTCTTGGGGCGAAAAGAAAAAAGAAGAAAAAAAAAAAGAATTTTTTAAAAAAGGCTCAAACGCTTTTATTTGCTTCCTCTGCCTTCTGTGTGCCCAAAATCACATCTGCGCGGGGGAATTGTGTCGCTTCTCTCTTCTCTGTTTTGATTTGGGGCCGGTGCGAGAGGCAGAGTGCATGTTTGCCAGTTCCCGCGCTCTGATGTCCCTTGGCATCAGCCAGGCGTGTCGTGTCATGGGGCTCGCCGCACCGCCTGTGGACAAGCGGACGTTGAAGCGGCGCTACATTGAGTTGGCAAAGAAGCACCACCCCGATCAAAGCGGCCCGGCGGCGTCGACGGATCGCATGGCAAGCATCACCGAAGCTTACAGGACTCTACAGCAGCTGTTGGCCGACGGACGGCAAGGGCGAGGCTCACCGCGTGCACGGCAACACGACGGCGCCACCAGTAGCAGCGGCCAAGACGACATGCATGTGGAGGCA
This sequence comes from Trypanosoma conorhini, assembly GCF_003719485.1. Taxonomy (NCBI): domain Eukaryota; phylum Euglenozoa; class Kinetoplastea; order Trypanosomatida; family Trypanosomatidae; genus Trypanosoma; species Trypanosoma conorhini. Next base: position 7,739 of record NW_021704099.1, on the reverse strand, counting down.
GCGGCGTTTGTCGCCCCTGGCGTGGCCCTGAGCACGTCTGGATGGACTTTGCCTTGGCAACGCGGCCGCACAACGTCGTCGCGCCGGGAACAGGAACGGAAACTGTGCGAGGACGCGTCCTCGATCTTTGATTTCTTGCGGCGCATTCGGGCAATGGAGCGGGAAGAGGCGGTTCATGCAGAGCGTGTGAGGTCTGAGCTGAAGTCCTCCGAGGGGTCCCACGGCTTTACGGTTGAGCACTTTGAGGAACTTCGGCGGATGCAGCAACAGCGTGCGCCGTGGGCCCGACAACGCCGCTCCCGTCTCCGCCTCATATGGAAGTATCAGCGGGAGCGGCTCGCACGGGCCCCAAAGCGCTGCTGGGACGCCGCTCGATATGTCTTCCTTGGGCAGTGATTCGGGAGGCGCGTCGTGGTTTGCGTCGCGATTTTTGTGTTACTCCGAGTGTGTCTGTGTGGGAGGAGGTATTGTAAGCCTGCTGCGGGCCAGGCGAGGAGAGGAGCGGAGAGGAATACGTGCGAAGGAAGAAGGCCTGGGTGTGAAGCATTATATTCCCTCCCCTCCCTCTTTCCTCTTTCCTCTCTTTTTTTGATGCGCGTCTGTGTCTGTGTGTGGGCGCCTGGGACGGGGGGCAGCACCAACGACAAGGAAAGCAAAGGGACAGTAAGCAATAAACGGGGGAAAAAAAACGACGGTAGGGATGACTTCGTTGCCGGAGTTGAGGCGGCAGCCTCCGCGCGAGGGGATGCCGCGCGAGGTGGTGGCGTGGATCCGCACCCTGCATCTCCCGCGCGTTGTGCGGCACCCAAAGCGCGACTTATCCAACGGCTTTCTGGTGGCTGTCATCTGCTCGCGCTACTGGAGTAGCGTCAGCATGCACTCCTACGAGGACAGGATGAGTGCGGCGCAGAAGCGCAGCAACTGGGAGATGCTGCAAAAGCAGTTTGCCCTGAACAAGTGCCCGCTGAGTGAGCGCATGATTGAGGGGATGATGGCCGGCCGTGAGGACTACGCCAACTCCTTCCTTCGGCAGCTCTACACACAACTCACGGGGCGGGCGATTGTCGAGGCGGCGCCGCTGCCTGCGGCGGAGGTGGCGCAGCCAAAAACGCTCCTGCCGCAGTCGGCGCCGCCCGTGACGTCCACTAAAATCAACGTGGAGTTTGCCGCCCCGGCCGTCGACAGCCGCACGACGTCGACGACGCGTGTGCGGGAGCTCCGGTCCTCGAACGTGGCCGCGTTGGCCTCGTCAGAGCACCCCCCGCCCGTGGCGGCGGCGAAGAAGCAAGTCATTCACGCCATTGCCGAAGATCAACAGAGTAGCGACGCGGGTGACGAGGCGGCGGCGAGCGACCTCGAGTCCGCCGCCAGCAACGACGGCGCCGCTAAGAAGAAGCGGAACTGGAAACCGCCGATGGACTTCTCCGTGTCGCTGCGCCCTGCGGAGTTGCGGCAGACGGTGGTCCGTCCCAAACCCAGAGACAAGAGGCAGCCGACACCGCGGGATGAACAAAAGCGGCAGCAGCAGCAACAACAACAACAGCAGCAACCCGATGATGCTCCGTCCCCCAATAATGAAGCCACAGCGCTGGATTTCATCGAGTACATTGTGCGGACGCAGGCGGCCGACCAAGGCTGGATGTGTGCTCGCGACTCACCTGCGCCCTTTACGGACTACTTTCTGCGTGAGGAGTCCAAATTGGGGGCACTGCTGCCGCGCCGTCTGTGGAGTGCGCTGCTTGGCAGCGTCAGTGAGTTGACGGACCGCGTCTTGCGGCAGGGCGGCTCCATGGCCGACATCGCCGCCCTCTTCTTGCGAAGTCTGCCGCCGGAGGAGACGGGCGAGGGGCTGGGGCGCCAATCGTCACAGCATTCCCTGCAGCCGGGGGACGGCTCCCCAGCGCCGAGGCTTTGGAAGAAGAAGGCGCCTCCGAGAGGGAACTCTGGGCCGCAGCGATTTGTCTTCCTCGCGGCGATGCTCTCAAGCCTCTCCGACGCGGATACCTTTCTTGCTATATCAGTTTACTGCGACGACGTCCTGTCCCGCTCCGCAGAGGCAATGAGGACGCTTGACCACGCCACCGCTGACAGCTACGCCTCGCTTCTTTGTGCTGCTCTGCCCGCCAACCGAAGGCTCGCCGCGCGACTTCTGCCTGACGTGCTCGTAGCCGTCCACAGCGCAGTTGCAGCGTCTACCAGGGTTGAGGCAAGAATCAGCTATTGCCTTTTCCTGCGGGCGCTGCTCCTGCGCCTTGCGCGTACTGTGTTTCGGGGTTCGTCGCGGTCCACAAAATCTTCTTCCTTTGCCACGAACACCTTGTCGGCAACGGCCAGCGATCCACTTGCTGCCGCCGCTTTTGAAGCCATTGTGCCCAATGTCCTGGCAGCTCTCTCGCATGAATCGTCAACGGTGCGGCTTGTGGGAGTCCACCTTGCAGAGGCCCTCGCCTTCACGGGGTGTCCCCCTGCACGCTCGCTTGGAGACATTTTGCCTCTGCTAAGTGCCGGCGTCAAATTCGCTTCGCCGCTGTTTAACTGCGTCGGCGCGGCGTGGCTGCGGACCGCCATGAAATGCCTCAGCGACCCCTACGACGACCACGCCCCGCCTGACGCCGAGGGCGGGGCGATAGAGAAGGATGAGCTGTGCGCACAAGCGGCGCCGCATCTGGCGGCGATGGTGCAGCACTTCTCCGACCTCCTGATGGCACCCGGGCGGCTGAATGCAAAGACCTACGTCGCCGAACAACTAGCCCTCTGCCTTGACGACATCCCCAGTGAGGGCAAACTGCAGAGCTTTTTTAACCCAGAGAAGGTGGCAAGGTCCGTCTTTTCCGTCTTGCAAGGCGCCCCAGCTGAGCTTGTGGCGGGCTTTCTCACACCGCCGTCGTCGACGGAAGGCGGCGGGAGGGTCAAGGGGGCACATAGTGGGCAGGTGGCGTTGGTGCCTGTGAGCTCCTCACTGCTTGGTACGTTGCGTGTGGACAGTTCGCTGCGCGACTGTTACCCGCTGGCGCTTTCTGAGGCGGTGCTTTTAGTATTTCCACCAGAGGCGGTTCGTCGGCGGTCATCGGCGCGACCCGGCCGCAACGTTTCAGGCCAGGCCGCAGGTGCTGAGGGGACGCCGATGACGCCGCAGCAGATACTTGCAAAGGCGACGCTTCTGCTGCGGGACCGCGTGGTGCCGGCCGACGTCGCACAGCGCGTGACGTGGATGTACAAAGTCGTGGTCGCCTGCAGAAGTGGCTTTGGTTTTCCGGAACGCCCCGCGTCTCTCAGCGAGGCGGCCGCGACGAAGCGGTGGATTGCCGTCATGCGGCAGATGTACCGCGATGTCGCCGTGCTTGTGGCTGCGGCGGAGATGCTGTGCACGCAGAAGGGCGCCTTGACGGACGACGCCGCGAACGCCATCGCGAAGCTGGCGGGGATGGCGCAGCAGATAGTGCTGCGGTGGCACGTGGAACTCAAGAAGGAGGGGGCGCTGCTGCTGAAGAGCCCCACCGCAGCTCTGCCCACCTCCTCCGAGCGCATGACGGGGGCGATGGCGTGGTATCACAACTCCTTTGCCGAACTCGCGCCAAAGGAGTCGCCGCCGCCGCAGCAGCAGCAGTCGCATCGACCGTCACGCCACTTCTCTGCGTCGTCCTCTCGCCCTGCGGAGAGGAAGCGGTGAGGCGCAACAAGGTGAATAGTGTGCACACGTAATACACATGGTACTGGCTGGCCGTGGCCTCGCTCCCTGCTTCCCGGCCCGTGCAAAGTTGAGGCGTCCCTCCGCCGCCGATAGATGTAGTGAATCGCGCCGAGGCGCCAGACGTGCAGAGCATGAGAGTTTCATGTAAAAAAAAAAGAGTAGAGGGAGGGGTGGAAAAGTTTCCTTCCTGCTGCTGCCGAGGCTGTTTCACGTGGGTTTCCGTACCTTTCTCCCCTGCCAGGTCGCCATTCTCCAAGGTACCTTTTTTCTTTTTTGCCTGGCAGTTGTTTTCCCTTGACGTCATGCCGTGCCTTCATTCCTATTACTATTGTCGTTTCTTCTTTTGTTTGTTTGGGTTTTTTTTTGCCCTTCCCTTCGCGTGCCGGGCGAAGAGCTGAAACGCCCCCGCCAGTTGGTCGATGGGAGTTAAAAGCAAAACAGCAACGCGGAAGTCCTCCTTCAAGGAGGCCGCGGCGGGCGCGGCGAAGGCGGCCGTCGAGACGGTCACGGTGCGCGCGGGTGGCAAAACTCCGCGTCGCGGTGTAACTTTTGCCGAGGCGGAGACCGCTAAAAAGACGACGTCAAGCGCCGCGGCGGCGGCGGCGGCGGCGGCGAAGCGTGCGGTAGTGGGCGGCATCGTGGCCGCGAAAAAGCGCCAAAGGGGGGAGGAGGACGACACCGCCGTGTGCAGCGACGCCGACGCCGACGACGACGCGGCGGCGTCTGAGGCGGAGTCCGGCGGCAGCAGCAACGGGGAGAACCTGAGCGAGCTTGCCGACAGCGACATCACAAGTGAGGCAAGCGCAGAGGAAGCCTGGGAGAATCCCTTCGAGAAGTCAAGGCGTGAGGGGACGCGGTTGACGTATGAGGCCCTGCGTCTCCGCTTCCTTCCGCCGGAGTTTCAGGAGCCGCAGCTCTTCAAGTTTCTCTCTCAGTTCGGCGCCAAGGTGCTGAACTGCTTCTGCGTGCGGAGCCGCCGCACCCACCAGTCCAAGGGCATTGCGTACGTGCAGTTCGACTCCCCGGCGGTGCTCCCCACCGTGGTGGAGGAGTGCCATGGCATGTCCCTCGGCGGCCGTGCAGTGCAGGCGCACTCCGTCACGTTGCACCGTGCGATGCCGTCGAAGGAGAAGATCGCCCGGCGCCGGCGGCTGGCGTACGCGTACAAGACAAAAGGTGCACCTCTCCGCACCCACGACCTGCGCCGGAAGAGCCCCATTGCGGCTCTCGTCAAGTACACCCGCGTGGAGAAGGCAAACAACGAACACCTGCAGCGCCTTGGCATCGACTACGCCTACCACGGCTTCGAGGAGCAGCTGGGGAAGGTTCCCAGCCAACTGATACTCCGGAAGAGGCGGCGGACGGCAAAGAAGCCTAGCGGGTCGCGTAGCAGCGAGCATGAGAGCGACAAGGGCAGGAAGGGTGAAGTGGAGTCGAAGGTTGTCTCGTCGCCGCTGCCCGCCGTGGCCGCCGCGACGGGGCAGAAGCGGGTGAAAAAGTCAGTTAGTGGCAACGGCACCGCAGGTGCGTCCCCCGCCCCCGTCCCTGCGGCAGCTCAGACGAGACAACACGCAAAGAAGTCGGCCGCCCCCGCCACGAAGAAGCGGCGGGCGGGCACCGCCGCAGCTGCGTGAGCCGCGAAGAGGAAGAGGAAGAGGGGTGGGGGCGTCACCCGCCTGACACCTGTGCGTGCGTGCGTGCGTGGGTAAAGGCGAGGGGACGTGGCTTTGCCGGGGCCAGCGATGTGGCGAGGACGGCTGAGACAAAATAAAACTGCGCGAGAAGCGATATAACGTGTAAGGCAAATGAAAGGGGGAAGAGAAAAAAAAAGGAAAGAAAAAAAAGACACAACAACGGCTCGAAGAAAGAAGAAGACTGTGATGTTCATCCCCCTCGCGGCAGTAAGCAATGAGGAGAGGGGGAAGGGGACGTGTGAGAGACGGGAGTCCGTGAAGTCTGCTGGTATGCGTTTATGTTGTCTGCCTGTGGCAAGGGAGGAAGGCTCTTGCGTGGCAGCTGCGCGACACTCTCCTCACGCTGCCTCTTGTTCCTCCTTCTGTATTGTCGTTGTGTGCAGCTCGCGTAGGTGAGGCAGACGGCCTCTGCCGAAGGAAGGGGGTTGCAGTGCGTGTGGTGGGTGGAGGGGCGGGGAGTAGGACGAAGAGGCAACCACAAGTCACGAAAAGCAAATTAAAAAAAAGGGAAGACCCTCTACTAGGCATCGGGGGTCCTTTTGAACGGCAGGCTTCTGTTTTTTTTTTGTTAGTGCGTTTAAGGAGGTGAAGTCGTGTTTTTTTTCTTGTTTTTTTTTTTTTCAGCTCGCTCTTTTTGTTTTGGGTATTCGCTTTGCTGCCGCTCCTCCTCTGTTGGGCGCAGCAATGAACTGCCCCGATCTTGCCACACAAAATGAGCTTCCCATAGAGAATTGCAACGCCGCTGCCGCCGCCGGCAGCGCTACACTCTGCACGCTATCTCTGCACGCCGCGGAGGTTGGGCCACACGAGCACACGAATAGCGTGAACAGGAGCTACTCCGACTTGGATAGCTCGCAGTTTGTCTTCTATGCCGCGGTGCTCTGCTGGCTACGGACAGCCCTGCAGCAGCCTCTCAATCTTGCCTTAGCTCGCCAGCAGACATGCCCAGTCGCGAGCTCCTTGACGGCAATGCAAATCGTGAGACGCGTGTACTCCACCGAGGGAGGCGCACGTGGACTGACGCAGGGAATGTTTGCCCTAACGCTCGGCTGCGCTCTTAGCGAGGCGCTCTATCTCTGGCTTTTTGAGTACAGCCGCGAACGACTTCCCATGGAGTCCGAGGCAACACGCGATGCATTTTCGGGGTACGTTTCCGACGCCGTCTGTCGGCTGGTCCATATTCCACTTAGCATTGTCGCACTGCGGCAAATGACGGCAAAGAAGACCATGTTTGGCGGCACGCATAAAACAAGTGGCATGTTTTTCACGCTGGTGGCAATGTACCGCGAGAATGGGCTGCGTACGGTGTTCGCAGGCTACGGCACAACGTTGTTAGTTGGATGTCAGTGGACGGCGGTGTGGTGGGCGATGTACGGATACACCAAGGCCTGGCTGTACGAGGTCGCAGACGGCTTCCTAGAGAAGGAGGAGCAGGCGGAGTTGAACCCACCCATTTCGTCCCTTTCAGCGTGGAAGCACTGGTTGCGGGCGAGGGACGATAACATGGTCCTGAACTCCATCTCCTCGTTTTGTACGAGCGCGAGCACGGCCGTCCTCTTCAATCCGTATCTGGTGATACGAGCGAACCTGCAGGTGACGCCGCATGCCCGATTGTGGCGCGTCGTCCGCGATTTGTACCGAACTCGCGGTGTGCAGGGGTTCTACGTGGGGCTTGCGCTTAACATCGGAACGTGTCTTATAGATGGTGTGCTGGCGTCCACCTCCTACGAATACGCCAAGCTGTGGGCGGACAAGAGCCACCACTACCAGTCAAGATGACCTCCTGTGAGAGTGTGTGTGTGTGTGTGCGTCCACGGCCCAAGTTAACCGGGAAGGCACGACGAGTCCATACACATATAGATACACACATGTGGCGCCATGTGGCCCATATTTCTACTTTTAGTTTTCGTTCTTTTTTCTTTCTCTTCTTCTTGCTGGATTACTTTAATGTGGCACTGAGTGAGTTAGTGATTGCATAGCCTTTGTTTTGCTTGTGTCTGTGTATTTTGAGTGGGTTGCCTCTTTCTTTTATTTCTTTTTTTTTTTGGATCCACTACGAGGGCGGCATGTCGAGTTTTTGGCATCTGTTGTCTTTTCGCTTGTGTGTAGTGTTCTTTGGGCTGCCGTCTTGCGCATTCCGTGCGGGCGGTCTCGTGTGTGCGTGCACCGTTGCCTTCGGCGCGACGGCAATAGACATGTTCTTTTTCTTTTTCTTCTTTGTGCGTGTGTCTCTCCCTTTTTGCATCCGCCGGGCTTTTTTTTTGTTTTTGTTTTTGTTTTGTTTTGTTTTGTTTTGCGGATTCCCGGGAATATTCTGTCGCGGTGCCCGTGTCCCTCACTTCCCCCGCGCCCCT
>NW_021704098.1:21086-78790 GCF_003719485.1 Trypanosoma conorhini | reverse complement strand
CGTATACTGGGCGTTACTTGACGTAATTTTGGTATAACGGGTGCCTTCGTGGAAGGCGATGATTTTTCATGTCATACTTCCCTTTGGGTCTGGGTGGAGCCGTTTGCATGGCGTTTTGCGCCTTAATGACCTCATTTTTTTTTTTTGCTTCCCAACTGAAACCACACACACACACAAACGCCCAGTAGAAAAGGCCAGGGTGGAGGAGGGAGAAGGAGAGGGGGAATAGGGGCGAGCGGCTTCGTATGCACAGCGTGTTGGGTGCTAAAATCATTCCAGGAAGGGAGTCGTTCCCGAATGCGGGGACAGCCCCTATTGATGACCTGAGAAACTGGCCGTACCAGTCGGCCGAATACGGATGTCAAGATTTATTGGCTTATGGCTCTTACTCCGATGACTCAGGTGATGTTTTTGTGGTTGACATGAACAGTATGCAACTTGTCCAAACACTGCATGGCCATAATGCACCCGTGACATGTGTGCATTGGAAGCCGGCACCGGCGTCCTACTTGCAACATGGATTGTTTCTCATCACTGGAGATCGTCTAGGGGCGGTTGCTATTTGGGATGTGGCGGAAGGCGTCATTGTGAATAGTGTGCAGGTGCCGAATGCCCAGCCCATTTATGCCCTCAATTACCTTGCGAAGCAGCATTTGTTGGCGGTAACGAGGGACGGCTCGAATTTTGTGTACGATTCTCACCTCGCGGGGACGGAACCCATCCGTGAGTTTCAATTCCCCATTCGCACCGGCCGCACAGACTCGTTTGCCCCGTTGCGTTTGTGTACGTCCAAGCTGAGCTCCACACAGGCGTCTTGTGTCGTGCTTGGGGATCGTCTGCGCGTGATCGGTTCCTTGGAGACGGGAGTGCGTCAGAGTTCCAGTATTCCATACACGAAGGATCTCATTTATGACAGCGCGGACGGCCATGAAACCGTCCTGGATGCCGCCTTTAGCGAGGCCAATGAGGAGCTCCTGTTTTTCGCGACACGTAATTCCGTTGGCGCCTACGACTGGAAAACAAATTTGCTGCTTAACGAACAGGTGTTGTGGCACGCGAAGAGCGATGTGGAGTTCAGGCGCCTCTTCGCTTCTTCGCCCGCCTCACTGGCGGAGATGGCGCAGGGGCTCCCTTTTTTGTATTCCTTCGGGACCGACCAGCGCCTGTGCGCCTGGCACATGTGTCCAAGGGAAAAGGTGACAAGCGTCGCTGCCGACGTGCGGGGGGTGCGAATTGTGTCCAAGAAGGTGTCAAACGTCGTTCAGTCTCAACTGACGGCAAACCTCTTCGCCGTAATTTTCGCCGATGGCTCCGTGGCACGGTGGCGGTACTTGGTGGAGCGCCGGCGGTGGTCACTGGAGGGATTTTTTGCCTTTGCCCTTTTTAAGCCAACCCGGCTCTGCGTGGCTGGGGACAACGTCGTGTGCTGCGCGTTGGAGAACGGTCACATAGTGCTCATAGACGTCATGCACAACGTCACTCTGCGGAGGATAAACATTGTCCACGCTGGCGGCACCCGCATCATCTTGCTTAGTCCGCATCGTTGGGGGGAGTCGGTGTGGGTGGTGACAAACAAAGCCACCCAGCTGCGTCACTTTCACCAGGTGACACTGTTCGACTGTCGCAGTGGCGTCCCGCTACGCGTGCTGCGAAGGCCGACACACCCGGATGCCACCCGCATGAGCGATATCACTTTAAGCGCTACAGGAACTTTCTTGCTCTTGACTTTTCTTGATGGCAACTTTGAAGTCTGGGGCGTAGAAGCGGCTGAACTTATTTATGCCTTCGAGGGGATGGGAGTGGCGGGAGTTTCATGGGCGCCGCAAGTATTTCTTTCCTGCCTCACAGGCGTTCATGGCACTCCCCAGCTGCTGGCTATTATCTTTACCGATGGTGGCATGAGCCTCTGGACGGTGTACAAGGACCGGGTCGTAAAAAATCGTGATGTGACCTCGTTGTTTTCCGCTGGCTCCATCGCCCGCGTGCGGTGCGTGCCTACCGACGAGGCGTTGATCGTGATGGATGGGGTGAAGTTGCCTCTCGTCATGCGCCTAGGCAGCTCTGGGTTTACCCTGCGTGCCCTCAAATCTGTTTCAGTCAACACCCCCGTGCTGCACGTGGCAGTGCCGAAGGGCGCTGGGCTCAGTACTGACAGCCGTGCCGAGGCGAGTGCCTCCTCGCAGCTCGTTGCCGTCGCCTTTGTGGACGGCTCCTTCGGCGTCTGGGGGGCGTCGAACCAAGAGCGGGTAAGCTACTCGCGGGCAACACGGATCAACTTGGCCGCAAGACATTTGACGTGGGTCGCGGATAAGCTCCTTGTTCTCACTTCCAACGGGGATCTTGCGCTGATTGACAAGTCTCTCACCTCTGTCAATAGCAGCGTCTCCTGCAAGGTTCATCGACGCCCCGTACAAACCAGTGCTTTTTTTTTGCCCGCCCACCGAACACACATTCAAACGCTGCTGGAGACGCAGGTCATGTGTGACTCGCCAGGCACCAGCAGCCTGCAGAGCACCAGCACGCCAAGTTACCTGGTACAAGGCATCGATCCACGGCGGCGCCCGTGTCGAGGACCGTTTGGTCAGGTTATTACTGAGGCGATTACAACACTGGCACAGGAACTGGATATCTACAAAGAGACGATGGTTCCACGGCACATTCGTGACCCACTGCAGCGCGCATGTGTGAAGAAAAGCACCGAGGAGCTTGCATTTTGGGTGGCTCGCTTTTTTGGCCAAGTAGAAAAGCAGCGTTTCTGGTTGCAGTTTTGCATAACGAAAGGTCTTTGGCGGCCTGGCTGCGGCGCTGGCGATGAGCCTCAGCCCTTGGATCAAATTGACATGGAACAGAAGTTGAGCCCGCCCTTTTTTTATAACCATTGTAACCGCTTTTCCGAGGCGGTGGCAAACCCAGACGTCGTTCGTAGCAATCGTCTGTGTTTCAATGAACATCGCATAGCTGCTCTGGAGGCTGCAAAGAACCAAACGGTGGATAGTTCAGCGTGTCGTCTGGCTGTGGCACGAGAGCTGCTGAAGCTTCAGGAGCCTCAGCAGGCCATAACTGTGTTGATGGACGTCAATTTCTTGAGCGACCAATTTCCGCATCTTTCTAATCTTGCCGTAACGATAGCCGCGGCTTCCGTTCCTTGCAGTGATGCTGCATCATTTCCTTTATTTGTGGCTACAGCGCGGCATGCAGCTGCAATGTCTTTGGAGCGCGGAGATGCGGACGCCGCGGTGGAGAAGTACATGCTTTGCGGTGACTACTATGAGGCAGCCTTGAGTTTGCAGTCCTGTGGCAACTGGAGCGAGGCGGCAGTTCTGGCGAAGTTAACTTCCATGGCGCCTCCGCAAAAACAGGAACTTTTGCGTCGTTGGTGTTCGTATTACGCCAAGCGCGGGGAAATGATGGAGGTGGCACGCATGCTCTTTTCGATGGCTTCTCCATCTGAGGCGCTTGTGTTGTTGTCTGAGTCGGCGCACCTGACGGACGTTGCTGGTTTGCTTGCCATTGTCCTTTTAGCAGATCCTCTTTTTTCCTCAAGAGAGTTTCTGCAAAAGGTGATACCCTCGCCTCTGCGGGACGAAGATCCGTCAGAGGCTCCGAGTCTGGGTGACATTGTGCTGAATACCCTGGCTGACTACTGTGGCGTGCTGAATTCTGTCGGGAATGTGGTGGCGGAGCGCACGGTGCTGGAGCTCATTGCTTCACTTAAGCGTGGTCACCGAAATGCTTCCACTCCGTGCCTGTGAGCAGAGTCTATTGCGTAGTATGTTTTTTTTTCTTTTTTCTTTTTTTTCTTCCCCGCCTTTTTGCTCTTGCATGGGCGGCTGCCGTTTACTTTTTTGTGTGTGTGTGTGTGCCAGTGTGTTGCTCTGCAGCGGCTGGACAGCGCCTTGGTGGTGGGTGCCGGCGGCGGTGGTGGAACCACAGCTATTCCATTACACATTTATGAATAGATGCGTATGTATGTACTGTGGGCCGCCGTTGCAGTTTTGGTGCCTCCGTTCTCGAAGTTTCCCCTGCCTTCTCTCGTAATCAGGTCAACCTCATCCAACGGCTTGGATTTTAGCTGATATATATATTTCTTTCTCTCTTTTTTTTCTTTTTCTTCCCCCTCCTCCGATCTTACTTTTTTGGATTTCCCCTTGTTACAGCCGCAACTGCATGGCGTGTGGAGCGGGCTCTGTGTCCCACGGATAAATGCGAGGTCAACGCGCTGCCAAGTTCGCCGAATACACCGCAACGTACGCGATTCTGAAGCGCCTGGGGCTGCATGACACGGTGCTGATTGAAAAGCGTGACGCATCTGTGGGGTACGGGGTTTTTGTGAAGGACGCGTGTGATGCGGGTACCCCGCTGCTGGTGGTTCCCTCGCGACGTGCCTGCGCCGTGACGACCCTGGAGAGGCTCGGGGCGAACTTGCGGATGGTCGAGGCGGGGGCGCTGCAGAAGCTTCAGCGCCTAGACGACGGCGCGCTGGCGCGGCTACTGGGCTGCACTGCAGGCCAATGGGCGAGGCTTGCATGGCGTCTTGCGATTGAGCGTCAGCGGGCGCTTTCGCCGTGGTGGGGATGGCTGAGCGTCCTGCCGAGTTCCCCGTCGTTTAAGACGATGGAAGAAGGCTGTGAGCGTTTGTGCCGACTTCATCACACGGCGCTGCTGCCCTACCTGACGGATGCCCGGCGCAGAATTGAAGATGAGGTAAGGGCTGCGCATGCGATATTTTCCGAAGAAAACGTGGTGCCCTCACTGCCTTACTTCCGTGGGGCGGTGGAAGTCATATTGTCGAGAGCTCAACATTTGCCGTTGTGCTGGACCACGGCGCCCGGCGATCCTGTGGAGCTGGGGATTTTGCCCTTCATCGACCTCATCAACGGAGACGATGGCGTTGACAGGAGGCGGAATGCCGCGGTGGAGGTGGCGTTTGCAGTGGAGGAGCTGCCTAGTTGGTATCGCTCTTGGTTCGTGCAGGAGTCGGAGCGAGGGGGCGTCGATGGCGAGAAGGAGCTGCAGCGTTTGATGGAGGAGCACTTCTTTGCCGTGGTTGTGCTCGAGCGTGGCTTGCTTGCCGCGGAGGAGGTGATACTTGAGTACGAGCTGCAGCCCTGGGGTACGGGCTCGCTGAGCCCCGCGGAGGAACTGTTGCTGGGGCGACTCTTGAGATACTTTTTTTAATTCTGTGCTGCGCAGCTCTGTGCTGCCTGCCTGCCTGTCGCTTGTTGGCGGTGTTGGTGGCGCCGCCTTTGCCGTTGTTGTTGCGTCAGTTTTTTTCTTTCTTCTTTTTATTCTTATTCCTTTTGGTTTGTTGTTTTGCCTTGAGTGCGGCCACACGGCTTGGAGGCCAGCGGGGGACTGTGCAGGAGGTCCACACACGGTGGGTGCGCAGCAAGGGACACGCGTGGGCGCGCACGAGGGAGCGGGGAAGGAGCGCGGCAACCCCCCAAAAGCCGGCATGTCACTTGCCTTTACTCGTTTTAAGCTGCGATGCACCACCTACACGGTGGATGTGGTGCGCCGGTTTTGCGACGGGTGCAATGCAGTGTTGTCGGCCGTGGGCGCACCCCTTGCCAGCCTTGGCCACCGCATTGGACAGGAGTCTCCCTGGGTTGTTATCCTTTTTGCCTCCTCGGGCATCTCCGTCTTCCCCTTGCTGCTATACCCGGTGCTCAAGCCGTACCTCATGAATGACATTCGCTGGCAAAAGGAGGAGGAACGTGTGCGGCTCTGCCTGCAGAAGGGAATAGACCCCTACCCGTACCTGCGCCACAAGGACTACGTCTTTGGCAACGTGGTTCCCGCTACACAATCCGAGGAGGAGGTGCCTCTTGAGGTGTCCTGGGAGCACCAGGCGATGGAGGAGTTCCAGCGGGCCAAGGAAAAGCTTAGGAAGGAAGTGGGCGGTGACGTGAATGACTCGGTAGCAAAGTTGATGGCGCTGCGGGAGAACCTGCGGCGCGAGTTTGAGCGAAGCCGTCACGCAGTATCGAATGAGCCTCGTAATCTTATATTTGGGAGGCGGGGCGACGTCGACTCTATGCGGTCCTGAGGCCGCAACAGGACGAGTGTGTGTGTGTGTGCCCATCTTTTCTTTCTTTCTCTGCCTCGTGTGGGGCACGCTGGCACACACACACACACACACGATTCTGAACACGTTTTTTTTTTTTAACCTTTCTCCGATGCTCAGCTTTTATTGCCTACGCTTGTTTTGGGCCGTGCCTGCCTCCTGACTTTTCTCTCAGTTTTTTTTTTTGTTTGTAGGTTCCAGCCGCGTGTGTGATGCTGCGTTGGTGGGGTCTGCGTCTGGCACCCACCACGACGGACGCCGCGGCAAAGCTGCCGGCGGGCAAACCCGTGAACAAGTCATGGTTCCGATACAACCTCATCATTCGAAGGAAGGCGTCGTACCGTTCTCGCTGGGGGACGGGGGCGGAGGGGTACGGCACAGGTGTCCCCTTCAGCGACCAGGTGAAGCTCCACTGCGTGGACAACACAAACTGCAAGCACGTGCGGCTCATATCAAAGGCCACCGCCGAGCGTTTCGCACACTGCCGCATCTTTCCTGCGGTGGCGCACCGGGTTTCAGTGCAGCGCTTTAAGTCTGATCGGGGAGAGGTGAGTCGGCAGCGTGTGAAGCCTGGGAATATATACTGGGTTTGTCTGCTTTCCCGGCGTCAAACGAATACACGGATGAGTGGGCTTCAAACAAACTTTGATAGAAATACGTGCATTTTGATGAACGATCAACGCGTCCCACTAGGAACCCGCGTCATGTACTGCGCTGGGCGTCACGTGAACCACAAGTACCACTTGAAGGCGGTCGTTCTTGCCAATTTTTTCATTTGAAGACATTCTATGGGAGTTCCTCCTGGAGTGAGTTGTCGTCTTACCGCCACTTTGCCGCCCTCCGCCTTGCTCGAGCGGGGCTACCCTTTGTTGGGCTTGTTCGTTTCCACTTTGTGGCGTCTTGCAAGCTTTTCAGCGTTTGCCTCGCCTTCCCTTGAAGTTATCTTACCTGCTTTTCTTCTTTTTTTTTTTTCGTTTTCGTTTGTTTGTTTTTTTATGCGTCGGTTGTTTGCTTTGCCGGTAAGGTTGTGTGTTGGGGGTTTGTGCAATGTCGGTCGTGGGGGAGGGGCGCGCGGAGGAGGCGGGGGCCACATGCCCGCTGGGGAACGCCGCCGCGGCGCGTGAGTGCGCCGTTGACGCGGCGGAGTGTGAGCGGCTGAAGAAGCGGGGCAACGAGCTGTTTGCCGGCGGGGCGGTGGCGGAGGCTTTGGAGATGTACCGTGCGGCGCTGAAGGTGGCGCCGCTCAAACCCGTCCGAAAGGAATCGGCGGCTCAGGCCGGGAAGGAGGCCCCGGGCGACGAGAAGCCCTCCGCCGCTGCGACGCAGCCGGACTCGCGCCCCGCAGAGGAGGGCGGCAGCGGCACCGGCAGGCACCGGCACCGAATGTGACGGGAAGGGCGCCAAAACTGATGCGTTGGACGCAGCAGAAGCAGCAGCGGCAGACGGTGGAGACGACGACGGTGTCGACTACACGCTCACCTCGCAGGTATACTGCAACGCCGGGTTGTGTTTGGCGAAGCTGGAGTTGTACGAGGACGCCGTGGCCAACCTCACAGAGGCCATCCGGCACAAGGGTATCTACGCCAAGGCATTTTTCCGGCGGGCGGAGTGCTACTACGTGCTTAGCAAGTGGTCGAACGCGTATGGGGACTACGAGGAGTACGAAAAGCAGGGTGGGGTGTTGGACGCGGAGGGTCGTGCCCACAAGGCGGCCGCCAAGGCGAAGGTGGATGAGGAGATGCAGAAGATGCTGGGGGATTTGAAGGATTTGGGAAATCGCTTCCTCAACTACTTTGGGCTGTCGACGGACAATTTTAAGTTTGACAAGGACCCAAAGAGTGGGGGGTACTCCATGCGCTTTGAAAAGTAAGAGGGTTGCCAGCATCTGCCTCTCTCTCTCTGTGTGTGTGTGTGTGTCTCCCTGTTGTTTTTTCCCCAACCCGCACTGCGCCATTGAATTTTATTCTGTGACTACGGTTATTATTATTTATTGCGGCCGTGTTGTCTTTGCAGTCAAGGGCAGGGAAAATAATGAACGTGTGCTGCTATGTTCTGCTTGCTGGCTGGGAAACACGTGCTTGTGCTCTCTTCTTAGCCCCCCTTTTTTCCTCCCTTTCTCCCTATGGATTTCACCACGCCTAATTTTTCTTGTTTTTTTTTTGTTGTTGTTTCCCCGTGCATGTATTTTCCCTTTCCTTTTCCTTTTTTTTCCTTCACAAGGGTTTTCCCTCGCTCGTGACAGCGGCAACAATCGGCGCTTTAAGGGAAGTCGCTCCCGCGGCCTTCCACTCCGCCCACACTTTCTTGGCTTGTGTGTGTGCTTTTTTTTTCCTTTTTTTGGTCCCCACGACGGCGCTATCGGAGCTGCCCTCGCAGAGCCCCACTGCGCCCCTCGTAGGGGCCGACGAGGGGTCGCCGTCGCTGTCGCCGCCTGCGAGCACGCGGCCGTTTGACTGGGCGGCGCTCGTGACGGACATCAAGTTGGAGGCCAGGGAGTCGCGGCGGGCGGTGGAGAAGCGGGCACAGCGGCTCGCGGTGCTGGACAAAAGGCTGCGGAGGCAGGTGGAGGAGACCGCGGCGACGGTGCTTGCGGTGCAGGAGCTGGATGGCAAGATAGAGAGGGCCGTGCAGCGGGAGAAAAACTTGCGCCGATTGATAGCCGCGGCCAAAAGGCGAAAGACACAACTCAAGGCCGATGCAGAGGAGGCTGAGGCAAAGCTGGCGAGCATGACGGCGGTGTCGTCGGTCGCCGTAACGAAGGATCCCAGCGCTGAACGACACTCACAGGCTGAGGAGGGTGCTCACGGGAACCTTGAGATGGGAGATTTGCAGCAGAGGCTGCACGTCACCCGGTCTCGGTATCAGCAGGCGCGAGAGGGGAATGCACGATTATGGGCAATTCTTTCTGACATCAATCTAGAGGAGAAGTTGCTTATGGAGAGGTCGAATGAGCGGAACAGTGGCGGCCTCAGTGGGCATCGCTTTGAATTTTCAAATGCCCTTCAGGATCTCATCAGTAGCTTCAAGGAGGTTACGCGTGCGGCCTCGGCGGTGGAGGAGCCTTCTGTTTATAGATGACTGACGCTGGTTTTTTCTTCTTCCGCTTACAATGTCTACTTATCTCCCCCACACCCTTTTTGTTTTCTCTTTGTTTTTGCTCTTCTTTTGCGTTGCTTACACGGGCATGGCCTGCTGCTTCCGCTTGCACTTTATATCCTCCTTTACAGAGGCGTTTGGGGCGCATTGTGTGGCAGTTTCCCACTCTTGGCTGATTCCGCCGTTTTTTTTTGTCGTGTATCACTGCGCCACTCCGTACATGGGGAGGAGGTGCTCTCTGCCTTCTTGCGTTCTTTCGCCCATTGCCGTCTTTTGTCCCCTTTTCATTCCTTTGAATCCCACCCACGCTGCCGCATGAAACGTGTGGTGTGCTGCTTTCTTGGCGTGGGTGTCGTTTATTGAAACCCACGTGTGCCTCCTCTACCATGCAGGGGCCCACGCATGGACGACGTCGCCGCCCTGCTGGTGGAGTACCTGCGAACGCCGATGCCTGGTCGTGGCGGGCTGGTGGCGTCCAACCCGCGCCTCTTCTCCCCTGACGTGGTGGCGGCCTTAGACGACGCCCACGAAACGTTACTGCAGGCGCAGCGTCAGGCGCGGGACGCCTGTCACAGCATTGATGATGTCATGGGGAGTATCGATCTCCCCTCACTGCCACGGCTGACCCCGATGGAGCGGTGTGAGCTGTCTCTGACTGAGGAGGCGATGATTGCGCAATTTGCAGACCGCCTCTCGACGTTGCTCGCGCAGCGGGGGATGCTGGAGGCCGCGGTGGCGGGGGGAGCACTCTCGGTGGGTGCTGAGGGCTGTAGTTTTGCCAAGCCGTGGCACCAGCAGTGCCCTATCGTGTTGGAGGTTCTCTCCTTCTTGCCAGTTGCGTTCACCTTCAACGTGGCAGAAAACGTCTGCAGGCTGTGGCGGGCGTGGCTGTGCGTTCCTGCGGACTCGCGGGCCTTCTGGACGGGTTGCGTGCAGCGCGAGTTTCCGGAGAGCCTTCAGACGCTGCTGCAGTTGCAGGACGCGGACTTGTACCAGAGCGACTGGCGCACTATTGCCATGGTGTGCTGCGCCGATGAGGACGATGGGGCGGAGGTGGCGGAGGAATAATTGGCCGCGCCGTAATGGAAGAAGGGAGGAAAGGACGCGCTTTTTTTTTTCTTTTTGAGGGGGGGGGCGGGGTTGAACTGCGCTGCGTGGCTGATTTTTGCCTGCATCGCTCTTATCGCCCGTCCACGCCAACCGCTTCTCTTTTTTTTCTTCTTCTTCTTTTCTTCCTGCCCAACGCCGTACTGCCATTGTTATGCGCCGGTGGAGCAACGGAGTTGCCACAGGGAGAATAGCGGCTCTACGCACCGACGCGCGCACACAGACGCACATACGTGCAGGATAAATATAAAAACATTTATTAGACTATTTTTGACGTGAAAGGAGCCGCTAAGTTTGCTGCCTTGCGATGGCGCTCTCTCCGTTTGTGAGCGAGGTTGTGGCGGAGTTTGTTGGCACGTTCCTCTTCGTGTTAACCATCCCGCTGGCCTCGCTGGGTGTGGGATCGCTAGCCCCACTGCCGATTGGCTTTATGCTTGCGGCGATGACGTTCTCCTTTGGATACATTAGTGGAGCTCATTTTAATCCGGCCGTCACCTTTGCCACGTTGATCAACGGCAAGATTTCCTTAAAGAAGGCGCTGTTCTACATGCTCGCACAGATTGTGGCTGCTTTTTTGGCGGCCCTGTACGGCTCTGCCATCGTTGGCCTCGATATTCCTGTTCCTTCGACGGATGTCTCTCTCGTGAGCGTGTGGCAGGCCCTCCTGTGCGAGATGGTGTACACCTTCGCCTTGGCCTCTGTGGTGCTGCATGTGAACTACTCTAGGCAGCGGGGCAACGAGTTTTACGGGTTTGCGATCGGCATGACCGTGCTCTCCGCCTCCTTTGCCGTGGGTGGGTTCACTGGCGGTGCCTTTAATCCTGCCGTGGCCACGGGCACGCAACTGGTTGGCTGCATTGGCGGGAAATGCAAGCCACTGATCTTTTTTTGGATCTATTGGGCCGCACCACTGGGCGGCTCTCTCCTGGCCTCGATTGCCTATCAAATTCTGGACACGCACGATCGCACGGCGCTCAACGGTGTCTCTGGTCGAGTCTTCTGAGGTATTTAGGAGGTGGCCGTGTCTCGAGCGGCGGCGAAAAGCGAGGCGGTGGTGGCACGACGAGATGCCGCTGCTGCGTGGCACAGCAAGCGATCCCTCGCAGAGGTGATGCACGGAAAGTAAATGAGTTTTTTTTCCCCCCTCTTCTTTTCCTTTTGTTTTTTTTCCCTCCCCCCTTTTCTCAGGGGGTTTTCTGCTTCCGCCTCTATCTGTTCTTCATCCCTGGGAACGGCCGCTCCGCTGCTTTACCTGCTCCTTCTTTTCTTTCTCCCCCCCCCTTTTTTTAAAAAAAATTTATTTCGTTATTTGTTGCGTATGTGCGTGTGGGGGCAGTATTCCTTTTTTTTTCTTCGGTTTTGTTTGCGCCGCCCGTTAGAGAATGAGCACGTTCAGCATCCCGCTGAAGGTCTTGTTCGACGCTATCGGCACGACGATCTCGCTGGAGGTGTCCAGCGGGGAGCTCTACACGGGCACGCTGAGCGAGGTGCAGGACAACATGAACGTCATGCTCACGGCCGCGAAGAAGACGGTGAGGTCGGGGCGCACGGTGGAGATGAAGAGCGTGTTTGTCCGGGGCGCCTCTATTGTCTTTTTTCAGCTCCCCGACGCCCTGCGCACCAGCCCGGCGCTGGTGAAGGCGGGGCAGGTGGTGACCAACGCGCTGGACGATAGAGGAAACGGCAAGGGGTTCGGCGCACGGCGGGCGGTGAAGCGGGGACACGAGTAAAGACGGTCGGGGAAGGAGGACGCTCCTGCAGAAACGGCGGGCCTCACGCGAAGCTGGCGGGGCACCCACTTGTCTCCAGCGGCGTGCGGCCGACGGCACACATACGCCGCATCCTCCTCCCCACCCCAAATGCGAGGATCGCTGCAGTGTGGGCCACTTCTGGCAGCGGCTCAGCCGACAGGGTAGCCGCGAGGACGCCGCAAGGCGCCATGTTTGCGGGACCTCATAACAGGAAGGAAGGAAGGAAACAAAATCAAAGGATAAAAAGAGAAGAAGAAGAAAAAAAATGGTTGATGAGGAGATGCCTGGAGTTGGCATGCTCGTGTCTCTAGTGTGAGAGGTGGCGTGCCTGGCGGAGGTCTTCGTTTTCTGTTTTTTTTTCCCCCCCCTTGACGTGTTTGCTCGTTGGATTCTCTCTGCCTTTTCTCTCCTTGCTTTGTTACTACTGTTATTGTTGACATTTTTTTTTTTCCTCCTCCCTCGGCTTGGCCTTGCGGCAGCCAT
Organism: Trypanosoma conorhini; assembly: GCF_003719485.1. Lineage (NCBI taxonomy): Eukaryota > Euglenozoa > Kinetoplastea > Trypanosomatida > Trypanosomatidae > Trypanosoma > Trypanosoma conorhini. The sequence goes on along the minus strand of NW_021704098.1, from coordinate 66,286 downwards.
ACTTCCGTCCGTGTTGGGAACCCGACCAGCAGGGGAGGGGGGAGGCGGGGAATCGGTGCCGGCTTCCGCAAGCGGGGCGGTCTGCCGGCGCAAGAGGCAAGTTTTTTTTTTTTTTTTCCTTCACGCGTCACAAGCCGCGGCGTTTTGCGGCAGTTGTGTGTGGGTTGGGTGGGTGTGCTTAGAATGCGCCGACGTGTCGTGCAGAAGGACTTTGCACAGACGATCCCCTCGGAGCAGCTGTGCTTTTTTCCCGAGGATAGAGCGGGAGGAAAGGCGCTCCCGACAGAACGAGGCCCGTCGCCTCGGCAATGCGCCCCTCGCCTCGCAGAGGAAGGGCGACGCGGGGCGGACGCTTTCGAGTCGTCGTGGGGAGGAGGCGCGGTGGGGGTGCACGTACCGTCCCAGGGCGACGAAGGCTGCGGGCAAAAGCCTCCCCGCGGGGGGCGCCGCCACGCTGCCCACGGGTGGCGCGTGGCCGTGGCGTCGGTTCGGCGAGGAGGAGGGGGCATGTAGGCGGCTTATGATTGCCAACGAGGCCATCGATCGCAAACGCCTTGTGCGCATGCTGCAAGGCTGTCTGCCGGAGTTAAATATTTCCTTCACAAAAAACGAGGAGCGGGGCATGCGGCTGCTTGCGTCGAGGGATTACGGGGGCGCCTACGTCTCGTTCACGCGGGCGCTGCAGCAGAATCCGCAGTCCAAGATAGCGTACTACAAGCGTGCCGTGTGTAGCTGGCACCTGTTACTCTACGATGAATGTATTGAGGATGCTCGCAAGGGAGGCGAGATCGACTTGGACCTTGTCTCGCTTCATGGTCGTTCCTTGCTCCTGCGTGAGCGCTACCCGGAGGCGCGCCAATGTTACGCCTACGCGCTGCAGGCGCTGGCGCCGTCAACGCAGGATCCTCACAATGTAAAGTGGTGCACCGAATCTGGCGCAATAACGGCCTTGCAGCAGTTCCGTGACTCTGTCAAGGGGCGGAGGTGGGAGGAGGCGTTGCGGGTGAAGGATGCGGCCAAGCCGCTCATCGACGGCACGCCGCTACTCCTATTGGAGGCGAGAGCTCTGCTGCACTTGAGTCCGAATACGGCGAGGTTGCGTCTTTTGTCGTACGTGCCAACTATTCCGCGACCTGCCTCCGCCCACACCGAGATGTCCTGGGAGGAGAAGGAGGCCTGGCGCGGGGTGGAGGAGCACTACCTGCATGCCGCCGTTTTGCTGGCCCAGGCGAGCGCGTACTGCGGCAGCGCCTTTTTGGAGCTTGCGGCGGCGCTGATTCAGACCTGCCTGACGATCAGCCCCAGCTTTGGCCCTGCACTTCTGCTTGGGCACTACCTTGTCTCCCTGGAGGAGATCCTGTCGAGAGTGAATTCGCTCTTTGCAAGGGAGCGCTACGCCGAGGCCATTCCTCTTCTTCATGAGGGGTTGCTGCTGGACAAATCCAACCGCCTGATGTGTGGCGCGTTGTACTGCATGCGGGCCGAAGCCTACGCAAGCCTTGGGAATAACATGAACGTCATCAGGGATTGCGCCGCCGCGCTTTGGATGGACCCCAAGTGCGCCAGGGCGTTTGTCCTGCGTGCGGAGGCCTACCAACAGACACGGCAGCGCGCCGAGGCAGCGGCAGACCGCCTCAGCGCGGTTCGTTTGGACCCGGCCTTGCGACACATCCTGCGCGGGGACGAGGAGCAGTTTTTGCCGCAGCCGGAGTTTCCTAGAGCCACCTTTAGCGGGCCGGGGGCTCCAAGGCGCCGGCCGAAGTGGTACGACGCCTTCGCAACAGAAACTGGGCCGCCGCCTGAGTCCCCGTCGGCAGAAAATGGGGCGTCGCGGGGCACAGAGCGTGTGCCCAACTCGGGGGTGAAACAGACGCTTTACGAGATCCTTGAGCTCCCTCGCGGGGCGAGTATCGCCGAGGCCCGTGCGCAGTTTAAGAAGTTGACTCTCTTATATCATCCTGACCGAGTGGTGACAGAGACACTGACGAGGCAACAGGCGGCGATGGAGCAGTTTAAGCTCATCAACCATGCCCATGAGGTGCTGACGGACCCCAGCGAGAAGTTTCTGTACGATCTTTCCCTCGGCCAGCACTTCTCCCCAGGTCTCTAGTCCCCTTTGCCTTCAATCTTCCTCGGCGTCGTGCTGTTGTTGTTGTCGTTGGCGGTGGTTTTTTTTTGTACTTTTTCCAATGCTGAGGCGTTGCGGAGCATCTGTGTTGGATCTGTGCATGTGGTTTATCCCACTGCAGCTCCCCAACCCCCTACCTGCGCGCTTTTTACCCCCCCCCCAACGTTGTCACGTGCTATGCCCGTTTTTCATTTTTGTTTTGTTTCAATTGCTTTCGGCTTCCGTATGTGTGTGCGTGGGAGAGAGAGAGAGAGAGTTTGCATCACCGAGCATAATGCCCTCAACACACTGGGACAATCCCTCAGGCATCTTTGGCTGGTCGCGTATGTATACATATATGTATTTGCTTTTTCTTTTTTCCTTTCCCTTTGTTGTTGTTGTTTCGCTTCATTTGTCTTTGAACGCTTTCATTCCTTCTTGTAGTCTTTGCTTTTTGTTCCTTCACACCGCCACTTGATTTCACTGCGTGCCGCCCCCGCCCCACCCTGCGCTTCCTCCGCGACTCCCACAGCGAGCAGTCGCGATGGCGTCTTTAGTCCCAACGGCGGCAAACGCCGAGACGAGGCGGGGGTCGCAGGAGGAGGAGGAGGAGGAGGACCCGCGCCTTGCGTGGCTTGCGGCCCGCGTGCGGGGCTGCCTCTACGGCGTGTGCGAGGACTCCATCGCGGAGCTGTACGGCGACGGGGCCGCCAGGGGCCTCATTTTAGAGCTCTTCGAGAACCCGCGGGAGCGCCTCCTCGTCATCTCCTCCAGCGAGTGCACCTCCACGGAGGGCGGCGGCGTCGCAGCCAAGACCCCCGCGGCGGCGCAGCGCAGGCAGCCGCCGAAGCTGATTGCCACGACGCAGGCGATTAAGAACTCCAACATCACCGGCTCCGCGAATTACCCACCCGACCGGACAAGGTGCGTCTTCTTTGTCCGCGTCGACAATGTACAGTTAACCAAGGAGCTCGTGGCCGACTGGAGGAGCGAGCCCCGCTGCCCCATCCACAAGGCCTTTGAGATTTCCAGCATGGTCGTGCCTTCGCTGTCTTCCTTTCACACCCTGCTGGAGCACGCCTACAGGCCCATCGTGGAGGACGTGGTGGCCTCCGTCGGGCGAGGCCGCGCGCTGGCCGCCAAGAAGGTCACAAACCGGCAAGTCTACACGGAGATTTTGAACTGGGTGCAGCGTGTCGATATGCAAATGACCGGGTTTCGAAATCAAGTCTGTGCGGAGCGACGACTTCCGATGCCGCAGGCGTTGGTGTCGATGGGCTACTCCGACTCCGGAATGAAGTCGGCGCTCGCCAACGAGGATGTTATTAAGCAGATTGACATCACCGTTGCCCAGTGGCAGGCGGAGATCAGCTACGCCATGTCGCTTGACCCACAGAAGGAAGGCCCGCTTGGGGAGATTGAGTACTGGCGTGAAAAATATAGTACTATTAGCGCCCTGTACGAGCAGATCAACTCACCCCAGGCGAAGTTCATCTTGAAGGTGGCAAAGGAGGCGGAGTGCAACTCCTTCCACTTGATCTCCACGACCATTCAACAATTCTTTCGCCAGTACGCGGAGGCAAAGGACAATGTGAAGTTTCTCGGCACCTTGGACCGCCATTTCCGTACCTTGCAGGGGGTGACGCCCGGCTCTGGCTCGCTTCAGCCGATCATTGACACGCTGTCGTCTATGATGACAGGAATCCGCATGGTGTGGATTATCTCGCGCTACTACTGCACGGAGGAGCGGATGGTGGGTTTACTGGAGAAGGTTGGGAAACTCATCGCCCAAAAGGTTTCGCAGCACATCGATTTCCGTAGTATTCTCAGCCTGCCCTTTGCCGAGGCCAAGACCAAGGTGAGTGAGGGACAGCAGTGCCTGCTGAAGTGGAAATCCACGTATATCACGGTGCAGGAGGAGATTAACAGCAGCGAGCGTGAGCAGCCATGGAACTTTAACCAGAAGCGCCTGTTTGAAACCACCGACTACATGTCCGACCGCTGCACCGACTTGTTGGAGGTTATAGAGACGGTGGAGTACTACAACACGGTGCTGGGGGCGCAGCTAAAGACGGTGCTCACCGACACCAGCGGCATTGAGCGCATCTTGAAGGACGTGGAGCGCGTCAAGCGCCCGTTCGAGACCCTCACCTTCGACCCCTTTGAGCGCAAGGCGACGCACAACTGGCAGGTGGTTTACTCCAACTTTGTCAACACCGTCGCCAGCTTGGACCACGAGGTCTCTGAGTTTATCAACAAAATCTTCGACGATGACCTGCGGAGCGCGGAGTCTGCCTTTGAGCTCTTGCTTTCCTTTAAGGGCATCGCCTCCCGTCCCCAGCGGGCCGGGGAGGCCTTTGACACCGCCTCACTCCTGTCGGAGAAGGCGGATCGTATTCTGGCGCAGTACTTTAGCGAGGTGGAGCGGGTACGGAGCATCTTCGTTGAGCACAGCGACAATCCCCCACTCACCAAGAACCAGCCTCCCGTGGCGGGGGCGATTCACTGGAGCACCTCCCTCTTTCAGCGGCTGAAGCGGCCGATTGTGCGCTTCCAGCGGGAGGGCATGCTGGCCACCACCATGGGGCGACAGGTGCGGGCAAAGTACGTGGAGGTGGCGCGGCAGATGAAGGAGTACGCCACCTCGCGCTTTATTCAGTGGTCCGAGGGAGTGCGGCAGACGACGACGGCGTCGCTAAAGATGAACATTCTACGTAAGGTGCCAGGGGACACGTACGTCGCAAACTTTGACATCGCCCTGTTTAACATCATACGCGAGGCGAAGTACCTTGACCGCCTCGGCTTTGAAGTGCCGCAGGAGGCCATTAATGTCACGCTGCAGGATGAGTCCTACCACGCGAACGTGGACGCGCTCAAGGCGATGCTGCTAAGCTTCAACTGCGAGTTACAAGGGGCCCTGGATGGTCCGGAGCGTGTTATTTTGGCCAAAAACATTCGCGAGCTGAAGCTGTCCCTCGAGCCGGGGATGCGCGACATCAACTGGACGAGCTTGGGCATACCGGACTTCATCGCCAGCTGCGAGCGCGCCATCACAAAGTTCCGTAATCTAAGCCGGGAGGTGCGCAAGCGCGCGGACCACATTCAGACGCAGGTGGTGAACAAGATTGGCTCCACAAAGCTCATCCCCGAGTTTGAGCAGCTGCTTCAGGCTGGCGGGGAACTGCCGGAGCTGCAGGTCCTCGTGGACACGATTGAGCGGCGTCGCACGGACCTCGTCGACGCGTGCCTGCGCGCGTACCGCACCGCCAAGCCCCTCCTGACAAAGATGGAGAGTCAGCTGGTGGGCACACACACAGGCAAGTGCCTCATCCTGGAGAGCTACTACATGCACTGGGAGCAGCGCATTTGGAAGGCGCTCACGCGGATGGTGCTAAACTCTCTGCTGGCCTTCGCCAAGATGGTGGGCTACCGCGGCTCCTCCACGGCCGCGAAGCGTCCCCCGCTCTTCAAGGTGCTGATATTTTTGACGACGGAGCCAACCTTCTCACCACCGCAGCAGGAGATCACGAGTGCATTTCACAAGGTGCAGTCCAGCATCATTGAGTCCTCGCAGCGGTTTCAGCGGTGGATGCGGGGAACGTGTATTGAGTTCACGCATGGGGAGCTGGTGCCACGGCCACCCGAGGGGGAGCAGGACACACTCTTCACCTACTACAAGGACATCAGCGGCCTTCCACAGGTGTACAAGCTTCAGGCCGTCATAAATCGCACCATTCAAACCCACTTATCTGCGCTTGCGACAAACATCAAGGTGCTGCAACGCTACCGTTTTATCTACCTCGCCGACAAGAAGCTTTCCGTGGAGCAGCAGGCAAAGAATCAGTTTCACTGGATCGACTACGACGCAAAATTTCAGCTCTACTTTAACATGATTACAGACTTTGACGCCGAGGAACACATGCACGATTTTGGGTTTATGCGCTGCGACGAAAGTGCCTTCTATGCGGAGCTGGTGGAGCACGTGCATCAGTGGATTGCGATGGAGGGGGCACAAATGAATGACACGGTTCGCGCGCGCATGCAGAAACGCTTGAATTTTATTATACGCGTGAATAAGGATTTGCAGCGGCCGTGTGAAAACATTGATGATCTGAAGTTTGTACTAGAAGTCATGCATGACACCCGTGCCATTTCCCTGGACGTGGAACAGGACATCAGTGAGATCAGGTACATTTACGAGTCCATCACGCACTTCAGCGTCAAGGTGGACCCGCAGGAGCTGAAGGAGGCGTTAACGCTGCAGGACCTGTGGGAGTGCACCCTCGCGCGGCTGCACCAGCTGGAGGAGGACCTGGAGCCGAAGAAGCTGCGATTCCGGGAGTACACGCGCGCCGAGGTGGCCAACTTCCTTGAGAAGGGCAAGTCCGTGTTGAAGGAGTTCCGTGAAAAAGGTCCTGGTCGGCCCAATATTGACCTGCAGGAGGGCAACAACCTCAAGAAGGAGTGGCGCGAGCATCTAACGCAGCTGCAGGCGAAACGGGATCAGTTGATGAAGGCCGAGAAGCTTTTTGACCTGCCGCTTACGGGTCACACCTACCTGCAGCAGCTAAACGAGGAGCTGACGCGGGTGGAGGCGGTGTACGAACTCTACGAGCAGTGGGTCGCCATCCTGAAGCGGTGGAACCGCAGCAGCTGGAAGGATCTCCTTCTGGAGGACCTTCAAACCACCACTGATGAGAAGGTAAAGCGGGCCCGCGTACTCGGCAAGACGCACAGTGAAGTGCACCCCTTTAGAGAAGTTCAGCAGGTTATCTTGAACTTCCACTCCTCCTTGCCACTGCTGGCAAAGCTGAAGAGTCCGGCACTGAAGCAGCGTCACTGGATGGAGCTCATGCGGGTGACAGGGAAACAGTTTTCTATTGAGCAAATTAATTTGGACGACTTCATTGCCATGGAGCTGTACCGGTTTTCGGACGCCATTGACACCATCATCGTGACCGCGGCGCGGGAGCAGGCGGTGGAGAAGGACATTCTGGCCGTCAAGGAGTTCTGGTCAAAGGCGGAGTTTGCACCGGTGCCGTATGAACCGCGTAAGGGCGACGTCCGCTGCTGCGTGCTCAGCGACACAAGCGATATTCAAGAGGCCGTGGATGACAACATCTTGAAGATGCAGTCCATCGCCAACGTGAAGTGGGCGCAGCCCTTCATGGATGACGTGAAGATTTGGGAGAAGAAGCTGGCGATGATCAACGACGTGATTGCTGTGTGGATTACGGTGCAGATGAAGTGGCAGTACTTGGAATCCATCTTTAAGGGCAGTGACGACATCGCCAATCAACTTCCGAAGGAGACCGCCAAGTTTAACGACCTGGACAAGAAGTTTGTTCGCATCATGAATGAGACAACCTCGGCGCCGAATGTGGACATCTGCTGCAACGTGACGGGGCGTCTTGAGGAGTTTCGCTACCTGGAGGAGAAGCTGGAGGAGTGCCAGAAGGAACTCTCCAACTATCTTGAGACAAAGCGGCGCATGTTTCCCCGCTTCTACTTTATCTCCGACGACGAGTTGCTCTCCATTTTGGCTGCCAGCAGTGCAAAGGCGGTGCAGGATCACATGCTGAAGATGTTTGACAACTGCGCCTACCTCATTTTCAAGGGGGGCGAGGAGGAAGTCATCTGCGGAGTGGAATCACAGGAGGGGGAGGTGGTGAACTTTGACCGCCCGGTGGCAACCGTGGGCGCCCCCGTGGAACACTGGCTGCAGGAGGTTCTGGACGAGTCACGCTCGACGCTGCGTGACATTCTCAAGGCGGGCGTCTACTACTACCCGCGCATGGGACGCCTGGACTGGCTAAAGAAGTACCATGGCATGGTGGCACTCACGGGGGCGAAGATTTGGTGGACGTTTGAGATTGAGGACGCCTTTAACGCCCTCAAGAAGGGAAAGAAAGGCTCGGTGAAGGATCTATCGGGGAAGCTGACACGGCAACTCATTGACCTCGTAGGTGAGATGGACAAAGACATTGAGAAGCAGTACGCGAAGAAGGTCAACACGTTAATTATCATGGACGTGCACGGGAGGGATATCGTGGATCGCTTTGTGCGCGACTCCGTCACAGATGCCCGCGAGTTTGACTGGGAATCCCAGCTTCGCTTTTACTGGGAGCGTGACGGAGACACCTGCATTATACGACAATGCACAGGTCGCTTTAATTACGGTTACGAATACATGGGATTGAATGGTCGACTTGTGATCACGCCGCTAACAGACCGTTGCTTCATGACTATGACGCAGGCGCTCTCCTTCTACCTTGGCGGGGCCCCCGGGGGGCCGGCAGGGACGGGAAAGACCGAGTCCGTCAAGGATCTTGCCAAGGCGCTGGCCATTCAGTGTGTGGTGTTTAACTGTGGCGAGGGACTGGACTACAAGGCGATGGGCACCATCTTTTCTGGACTCTCGCAAACGGGGTCGTGGGGGTGCTTTGATGAGTTTAACCGCATTGAGCTCCCCGTGCTCTCCGTGGTGTCTGAGCAGCTGCGCAGCATTCAAAGTGCGCTGAAGGCCGGGGATTCGGAATTCCTCTTTGGCGACAGCACAATTCGGCTGATACCGACAGTCGGTGTCTTTATCACGATGAACCCTGGCTACGCCGGCCGTGTGGAGTTACCCGACAACCTCAAGGCTCTCTTTCGGCCGGTGGTGATGGTTGTGCCGGACATGGAGTTGATTGCAGAGAACATGCTCTTTTCTGAGGGCTTCACAACGGCGCGTGAGCTCGCCAAGAAGATGGTGACGCTGTACCAGCTCGCCCGTGGACAACTCTCAAAGCAGCACCACTACGACTGGGGCCTGCGTGCGCTAAAGGCGGTGCTGGTGATGGCAGGACAACTGAAACGTGGTGCCCCTGACCTATCCGAGGAGTCGGTGCTGATGCGTGCGCTGCGTGACATGAATGCCCCAAAGTTTGTCGCTGAGGATGAGCCGCTTTTTAAAGGTCTCATTGGCGACCTGTTTCCTGGCCTTGACCCGACGCGGGCACCGCAGGAAAACCTTTCCAAGGCCGCAAGCAGGGTCTTCAAGGAGCAAGGGTTTTACGTGGACGCCAAACAGGTGGATAAGGTGGTGCAGCTGTACGAGACGATGCAGACACGGCATACGTCGATGGTTGTTGGGCCCACAGGAGGTGGTAAGTCAACTGTGATTGACTGCCTTTGTAAGGCGCAGACCAGTCTGGGGCTACTAACGAAGTTCTACGTTATCAATCCCAAGGCGCAGCCCACGACGGCCCTCTACGGTGTCATGGATCCCCTCACACGAAGCTGGACGGATGGCATTTTCTCTAACATCTTCCGTTCTATTAATCGCCCCCACGAAAATGACGAGCGTGAGCGCCGCTACGTTGTCTTTGACGGCGATGTCGATGCGAAGTGGGTGGAGGACATGAACTCTGTCATGGACGACAACAAACTGCTTACGCTTCCAAATGGAGAACGCATTCGTCTGCGACCGACGAGTTCCTTGCTCTTTGAGGTGGGGGACCTACAGTATGCCTCGCCCGCCACCGTGTCACGCGTGGGGATGGTGTTCGTTGACCCCGTGAATCTTGGATGGAAACCCTTCATGTACTCCTGGAAGCTGAAGCGCCCACGCGACGAGCTAGACACCCTCAACGAGCTCGTGGACAAATATGTGGAGCCGCTCCTCAATTTCATGTTTGACGGCATTGACGGCGACACGGTGACGGCCCCGCCAAAGCTGGTGATCCCGAACAATGACCTGAACATGGTCCGCCAGCTGACCGTCATGCTGCACACTGTCTCCCCGCAGCATGTGGCCCTAGAGCCAAAGGCGCTGCAGTGTGTGTTTTTGTTCTGCTGTGTGTGGAGCTTTGGCTCCTTAATCGCCACAGCGGAGGACCGCGTCCGCTTCGACGGCTTCCTGAAAAGACTCAGCGGGTGGAGCCTGCAGGATGTGGGTGACAACTTCCTCACCCGCTTTGTCGGCAGCGGCTCCCTCCCGGAGCGCAAAACCCTCTACGACTACTACTTCGACCTCGAGGACAACCGTTGGAAACCGTGGCATATCCTCGTGAAGCCGTTTGAGCGGCCACCAGGGGCGAAGTTTGGCTCCCTGCTTGTGTCCACGGTGGACACCGAGCGAAGCATGTGGCTGCTGAACAAAATTGTTCTCAACCGGACCCCTGTCATGTTGGTGGGTGAGAGTGGCACCGCGAAGACGGTCACCATTCAGGCCTACCTGAAGCAGCTGAAGCAGCGCTCGCAGGAGGTCGACGCCGCTGCGGACGAGGATGTGCACCTGGAGGAGATGCTTCTGGAGATCAACTTCAGCTCTCGCACCACTAGCCTTGACACACAGCGGGCCATGGAGGACAACATTGAGAAGCGCACCAACACCGTGCTGGGGCCCCCGGCAAAGAAGCGTCTCTTGGTGTTTGTGGATGATATTAATATGCCCCGCGTGGATCTCTACGGCACGCAGCAACCCATCGCATTCCTGAAGCTGTTGGTGGAGCACCATTCCTGGTACGACCGAAAGGACTTACTTTTTAAAAGTGTGCGGGACACGCAGTTTATAGCGGCGATGGCTCCGCCGGGTGGTGGTCGCAACGCCCTTGACCCACGCTTTGTGTCACTCTTCACAATCTTCAACGTCCTGTTCCCCTCCGATGAGTCGATCAACACCATCTACGGCCAGATCCTGCGCGACGCCTACAAGTCGATGGCGTCGGAGTTGGGTGACCTGCCGAACCAGCTCACGACCATGACACTCAGGCTGTACCAGCAGCTCTTCGCCGCCCTCCCTGCGACGCCTACCAAGTTTCACTATATTTTTAACCTGCGTGATTTGTCCCGTGTGTACGAGGGACTCTGTCGGGCAACCCCAGAGATGTTTCCGGACGCGAAGAGTATTGTGCGGCTGTGGCGCAATGAGATTTCCCGCGTCTTCATTGACCGCATGGCCGACGTCGCGGACAAGGAGTTTGTCACGCGTCTCGCGCGGGATGAGGTTATGCGGCAATTCCCAGACGCGGTGGAGTTTGCCCTGGCGGAGCCCTTCTTGTTTGGTGACTTTGGTGACTTTGAGCCGGACAGCGACGTGGAGCGGCTGAACATCTACGAAGACTTTGGGGCGGAGTACGACAGGGCCCGTGCGCTGGTGGAGGCAATGCTGGAGGAGATTAACTCGCCGACGAAGAAGATGGACTTGGTGATGTTTGACATGGCACTAGACCACCTGCTTCGCATCACGCGCGTCATCTCCCTTCCCCGCGGCAACTGCCTCCTGATCGGCGTTGGTGGGAGCGGCAAGCAGTCTCTCACGAAACTGGCGGCGGCGATGTACCGCATGGGTGTCTTTGAGGTTGTGCTCTCCCGCAACTACAACGAGGACGGCTTCCGCGAGGACCTAAAGCGCCTGTACGCCCGTGTCGGGCTACAGAAGGAGAAGGTTGTGTTTTTGTTCATGGACAGCCACGTAAAGGAGGAGGGGTTTCTGGAGCTCATCAACAACATGTTGGCCTCCGGCATGGTCCCCGCGCTGTTTGCCGAGGAGGAAAAGGAGCCCCTGTACGCCAGCGTGGCGGCGGAGGTCGAGGCCGCAGGCCTGGCCCCCTCCAAAGACAACAAGTGGACGGCCTTTGTCGCCCGCTGCTGCGAAAACCTGCACGTGGTGCTCTCGATGAGTCCCTCTGGACAAATTCTGCGCACGCGTTGCCGCAACTTCCCGAGCCTCATCAACAATACGACCATCGACTGGTTTCAGAAGTGGCCCTCGCAGGCGCTGGAGGCGGTTGGGCAACGGCTGCTGCAGGGAGGGGAGGTGTCGGAGGAGCTGAAGGAGACGATTGCGGGTCACGCCGTGTACGTGCACCTCACCGCCGACGAACTTTCCACGCGGTATCTGGCGGAGCTGAAGCGGCATAACTACGTCACCCCAAAGAACTTCCTTGGGTTTCTGGCCAATTACTCGCGACTGCTCATCACCCGCCGGGAGGAGATTGACGATTTGGTGAAGAAGTTTGCGATTGGGCTGGAGAAGCTCGACCGAGCCCAGGAGGATGTGAAGACGCTGCAAGAGGAACTCGCCGAGAAGGAGGTGACGCTGCGTGAGAAGCAGGAGATTAACGAGCGCATGACAAGGGAGATTAAGGAGCAGAAGGAGCGCAATGAAAAACGCAAGGTGGAGGCGCTAAGCATGGAGGAGGCGCTCAACGTGCAAAGTGCAGAGATTGAGAAGGAGAGTGCGGAGGCGCAGGAGGTGCTCGACCTTGCCATGCCTGCCCTTGAGGAGGCGATGGAGGCGGTGAAGCACATCAACCCAAAGAGTATCACGGAGTTAAAGTCCTTCGCCAAGCCCCCCGTCAGTGTGGTGGCGGTGGTGCGTATGGTGTGTGTCGTGAAGGGCGTACCGGCGACGTGGGACTCCGGCAAGATTATGATGGGGCAAAACGACTTTATTCGCTCCCTCATTGACATCGACTCCCTCGCCTCGACGCTGAATCAGGGGAAGATCAATGAGATCAACAAGATTCTCAAGGAATTTCCGGTCAACTCCAACGACCTGAAGAAGGTGAGTTTGGCCGCCTCGGGCCTGATGATTTGGGTGGAGGCGATGAAGGCCTACTGGAACACGGCGAAGGAGGTGCTGCCCAAGCAGGCCCGGGTGCGGGAACTGCAGGAGGCGAAGGCAAACGCTGAGCGCCAGTTGGCGGCGTGCCAGGGCGAGATTGAGCAGCTCACCGTGAGTCTTAAGCGGCTCCAGGAGCGGCTAGACGCAGGCATGCATGAGGCCCAGCTGCTGCAGCAGGAAAAGGCCGTGATGGAGCGACGGCTGAACGCCGCCCGACGACTACTCGATGGCTTTGGCTCCGAACGCGTGCGATGGGCGGAGCAAAAGGGGTCGTTAGCCGATGTGCGGAATCGCCTTGTTGGGGATTGTCTTGCCTGTGCCGCGTTTATCTCCTATCTTGGGGCCTTCACCTTCCAGTACCGGCAGGAGGCCTTGGAGTCGCTGTGGCTGAAGGACATTCGTGAGCGGGGCATCCCACTCACCGAGGACTTCCAGATCCAGCACCTCCTCACCGATGAGGTCTCCGTCTCCCAGTGGGCGAGCGACGGCCTGCCGGTGGATGCCCTCTCCGTGCAAAACGGCATCCTCACAACGATGAGCACGCAGGGTCTCGGCATGGGACGAAAATCTGGGCGGGTGCGCTTTCCGCTTTGCATCGACCCACAAATGCAGGCTGTGAATTGGATCAAGCGGCAACACAAGTCAAACCCGCGATTTGAATGTGCCTCCTTCGCCGACCCCGATTTTTTGAAGCGGCTGGAGTTTGCCATTCAGTACGGCAACCCCTTTTTGTTTGAGGGCGTCGACGAGTTTATTGACCCCATCATAGACTCCGTGCTGGACCCGCAGTTCCGCGAGGACTCCGGGCAGCGCGTCATACGCATCGGGGACAAGGACGTCGTCTGGGACCCCAACTTCAAGCTCTACCTCTGCACCAAGCTGCCCAACCCGGAGTACGCGGCGGAGGTGTTTGGCAAAACAATCGTGATCAACTACGGCGTCACGGAGGACGGGCTTGAGAGTCAGCTGCTCAACTACGTGGTGGCAAGCGAGCGTAGCGACCTGCAGCGGCAAAGCGAGGAGCTCGTGCAGACCATGGCGGAGAGCCGTGCGCAGCTGAAGGAGCTGGAGGACACCCTGATCCGTGAGCTGACGCTGGCCACAGGCAACATTCTCGACAACGACGAGCTGATTGCGACGCTGGAGAACACGAAGAACAGCGCCTCGGAGGTGCAGCAGAAGCTGGAACAGGCAAAGGAGACGGCGCGTGTCACGGAAATCTCTCGACAGGAGTACCGCCCCGCGGCTCGACGTGGGGCGGTTCTGTACTTTGTCATCTCCGAGCTGTCCGTGATCAACTCCATGTACGAGTACTCCCTTTCCGCCTTCCTGCACGACGTCTTTGGGTACTCCATCACGAAGAGCGACGCCTCGTTTGAGATCAAAGATCGTCTCAACAACATCATTCGCGCCCTGACCTATAACCTCTACTGCTACGTGTGCATGGGTATCTTTGAAAAGGACAAGCTTATGCTTTCTTTCCAGATGGCCATCCGCCTGCTTACGCAGGAGAATCGCATGGACCACAACGAGTTGGAGTTCTTCCTGCGCGGATGCGTGCTGGCGGCAAAGAATTATCCACCCAACCCCGCTGAGTGGCTGACGGAGCGGCAGTGGAACGACATCTGCAAGTTGGCGACGACGTCGGAGGTGTTTGCCAACCTCTGCGAGGAAGTCGCAAACAACGTGGAGGAGTGGCACCACTGGTTCTCGCTGGATCGCCCGGAGGACCCAAGCAGCACCATTCCGTGCGGCTACAGTGAACGTCTCAGCGAGTTCCAGCTGCTCTGTCTGCTTCGCTGCTTCCGTGGCGATCGCGTCTACACAGCCGCCACAAACTTCATCAGCAACTGCGACCTCCTCGGCGAGCGCTACGTCATTCCGCCCATCCTGCGCTACAAGGACGTTCTCGACAAGAGCTCCTCCACAGCCCCCATTGTGTGTATTGTGTCCCCGGGCGCCAACCCGACGGACGAGATTGTGAAGCTGGCGACAAAGGAGGTGGGGATTCAAAAACTCCGCTCCATCGCGCTCGGCCAGGGGCAGGGTGAGGAGGCCATGAAGCTGGTGGAGGTGGGTGCCTTGCGGGGGCAGTGGGTTCTGCTGCAGAACTGCCACCTGCTAACAAAGTGGATGAAGGAACTCGAGAAGGTGATTGAGCGGATGGACCAGACGCCGCCGCAGGAGGAATTTCGACTTTGGCTCACGACGGAGCCTACCAAGGACTTTCCAATGGGTATTCTGCAGCGCTCCTTGAAGGTTGTGAATGAGCCGCCAAACGGGCTTAAGATGAACATGAAAAACACGCTCTCGAAGGTCACCGAGGAGCAACTGGATGCCTGCCTACACCCCGCGTTTAGGCCACTGGTGTTTGTCCTTGCCTTTTTTCATGCCGTGGTGCAGGAAAGACGCAAGTATGGCAGAATCGGATGGAACGTGGTGTACGACTTTAACGAGACCGACTTCTCTGTGTCGATGCGGCTGCTTGACACCTACCTGACAAAGGCGTTCCGAAATAATGATCCGATTCCGTGGGACACCCTGCGCTACCTCGTGGGTGAGGCGATGTATGGCGGCCGTGTGACAGACAGCATGGACCGCCGCATCGTCAAGACGTACTTGGAGGAATACTTTGGTGATTTCCTTTTTGACACCTTTCAGCCGTTTCACTTTTACGTCAACGACGAAGTGAATTACTGTCTTCCTGCCGACAGCACCGATCCAAATAAGCGAGTCACGCTACAGCAGATGGTGGCCCACGTGGAGTCCTTCCCAAAGGATAACACGCCCGAGGTATTTGGACTGCACCCGAATGCGGAGACCGGCTACTTGCGTAATGCGGCCCTAGGAATGTGGGCAAGTTTGATAGAGCTTATGCCGCGATCTGGGAGAGCGGCGGCAGTTGGTGGAGAGTCACGGGAGGAGGTTCTCCTAAAGATCACTGAAGACATTCTGTCGCAGATACCAGAGACCTTGGACCGCAAGCGGATTATGAGGAAGGAAAAGGAGCGGGCACAAGAGAAGGGGTACAGTAACCTGCAGCCGACCCAAGTCGTCTTGTTGCAGGAAATAGAGCGTTGGAATCGACTGGTGGGAGCCATGGTTTTGTCCCTGAAAGAGCTACAGAAGGCTCTTTCAGGCGTCATTGGTATGAGTAGTGACTTGGATGACCTTGCCTCTTCCCTGTACAACGGTCAGTTGCCCGCCTCCTGGCGAAAACTGGCGCCCGCCACGCGAAAGAATTTGGGTCGTTGGCTAGCCCACTTCCATCGGCGGTGCAAGCAGTACACGGATTGGGCCATGAATGGCGAGCCGCGATGCATGTGGATGTCAGGCCTCATGGTGCCGGAGTCCTACATTTCTGCCCTTGTCCAGGTGGTTTGCAGACGCTATAAGTGGCCGCTGGACCGCTCCGCCGTGGTGACGACGTTGACCTCCTACGCGACCGCGCAGGATGTGCAGGAGCGCCCCAAGGACGGCGCGTACGTGAGCGGACTTTTTATCGAGGGCGCCAGGTGGGACCTGCGCAAGCATTGTCTGGCACCCCAACGAAAGAAGGAACTCATCTCTGAGCTGCCCGTGATGCATATCATTCCCACAGAGTTGTCCAAGGTCAAAAATGTGTCTACGTTTAGAACCCCGGTCTACGTGACTTCTGACCGTCGCAATGCGGCCGGCGTGGGTCTGGTGTTTGAGGCCGACCTGGCGACTGACGCCCACTCCTCCATCTGGACGCTGGA
The DNA here is from genome assembly GCF_003719485.1 of Trypanosoma conorhini. Taxonomy (NCBI): domain Eukaryota; phylum Euglenozoa; class Kinetoplastea; order Trypanosomatida; family Trypanosomatidae; genus Trypanosoma; species Trypanosoma conorhini. Next base: position 49,827 of record NW_021704098.1, on the reverse strand, counting down.
GTCTGTGGCCGTTATCCTTGACTCGGACGACTAACCTCGTTGTAAGATAGAGCAAAATCCGTTGTGGCGCCTGCGCTGCTCCCCGTTTGTCTCTTACTCTTTTTTTTGTATTTTGCTACTTTTCTTGAATCCGTGAGAAGCCGAAAAGACGAAGAAAAAAGGCAAAAAAGAAAAGAAAAGGAAATAAGTCAACAGGGGGCGGGAGGTGGGGCGATGACGGCGAGACATATATATATATTTTCTTGTTCTGCGTTTACTGCCACGTCCCCCCTCCTCCGTGCAGTTTTTTCATTTTTTTTTAAAATTATTATTTGTTTGCGTCTTTTGTTGGCAGCCCGCATCAAAAAAAGAAAAAAGAAAAAAGACAACCGGGAACACCCAACGATGTGGTAGGCAGAACACTGATGTACATCCAAGTTGCCCTGTTTCTTCTGCTTTCCCTCTCCCTCTGTTTCTTGGTGTTGGTGGGGTTCCGCATCTTCGCAGCGCCGACGCATCTGCTCCGCCCGACGCTGCTGAGAAGGGAACACGCCGACACGCAGTATGTAGGGCCCCATGTATACACGCATCTGTTTTTCGCAGGTGTGTTTTTTTTTCTCTGTGCGTGCGTGCGTGCGTACAACGTGGCACGTTTCGTTGCCTGGGTGCACCCTGACACCGCCGACGTCACTTGCCGCCCCTCGCGCAGGGAGTCCAAGTTTGTTGTTGTTGTTGTTGTTGTTTTTTCTTCACCCTCCTGTCGGTTGTGGCGTAGTTCGTGTTTGAGGTTGAAATATCTAACCACTGGGCGTCAATGGGGCACAGTCGAGAGCACCCGGCGGCACATAACCACCGCGAGCTGGTGCTGATGCAGCATCGCATAGCAAGCTTCCTCATGGTATTTTCCGTCATCGTGGTTGCGTTCTTCGTATTGATTGTCTCCATCCAGAAGGAGGATACAAGCTGTCAGACGCGGGCGGACGCTGCCGCATACAGCGTGTACGCCCAAACGACAGGGAAGCACGACACTCTTGTGAGTGACCTGGTCGCCGCCCTAAAGAGTCATGGGGTGCACGCTGAGCCGTCGGAGGCGGCGGCAAACGCCACGTGGCGAATTGACGTCTTTGACACCCACCAGAAGACGCTGCTGACATCCGGGTTTCGTCTACTGCGGCAGTCGGGGGACGTGGACTGGCTCTGGCGGCTGCGGTACCTGGAGCACAGTATCTGTCGACCGGAGCGCAAACTCTCCATGGAGGCGCTGCCCAACGTGGACAGCGAGAAGGTCTCGTATCACGTGACGGCGATTAACACCCGCGGCGGCCGGGCCTTTCTCTACCAGGCTGACGTGTTGACGAGGGATCGTGACAGGATCACAACCTTCCCAGAGTTGCAGTCCTTGTTTCCCGGCTTTAACGCGAAGTCTGCGTCTCTGCAGATGGTGGCGACAGATTCGGTGGAGGTGTCAAGAAGGTTTGCCGCTGAGCTGTACTACGGCGCCTCCCCGCTGGACATTGAGCTACTCGTGGACCAGCGAAAACCCGCGGCGGGTGGCACCGCCTACTGGCAAATTGCGCTTTCAACGAAAAGCATCTTGGCGGAGGAAGCTTTGAGGGATGTACGCGGAATCGTCGCTGAATGGGCGGGAAATACGAGTGTTTTGTGTCACCCGTCGAAATGCGGGGCTGGGTATGACGACCCGTTCCTTCAATGTTGAGAGGCGTCTCCGTGGGAAGAGGGTTTGATAGCCGTGCATGCGTCGGCGTCTCTCCCTCTCTCTCTCTCTCTCCGCGTGTGGGTGTCGGTTTTGTTTTTTTCCGTTTTATATTGGTGCTCAGGGGGAGGCGTCGCCACGGCGAGGGTGTCGTTCTCCCCTCCCTCCTCCCCACCACCGCTGCTCTGTAGCTGGACGACAACAATGTGTGCCTGCGGGGCGGCGCAGGAGGTGGGAAAGCTCACATCAATAAAAAAGAAAAAAAAACAAAGGAGGTGTTCTTCGTTCCGTTTCCCGTTGAGCTCCTTTCCCTTCTCTCCCGCCCACTGTGTGCGTCTGCGTCTGCTGTGACAGCTCGTTTCCCCCGCCCGTGGTGGGTTCCCTTTTATTATTAATATTACTATTGTTTTTTTTTCTTCTCGCATCACGCGGGGGGAAGGCGCGAGACAACCGGCGAAACATGCGGCGCAATGTGGAGGCGGCCGGGGTTCACCTGGCGGACTGCACGCTGCTGTACTGCCGCCACGAACTCGCGGTTGAGGAGAAGAAGGCCGCCGGCGAGGAGGCGCGGGGGCACTGCACGGTCAAGGCGACGGGGACCTCCCAAAGCGCCGGAACCACCGCGAGGCAACTAGCCTCCCCGTACGTCCGTGTTGACGGAGAGCTGATTTCCGCGAACATCGCCATGTCTAGCCTGCTCCGCGCCGAGGCGGAACGCAAGGAGCGTTTGGCCTTAAAGGAGCAGCAAGAAAAGGAGCGAGCTGCCTTGTGTGTGCTTCACGACGGGATGCGCGAGACGATCATTGACCAGTGGATACTTGGAATAGAAAAACTAGTGCTTGAGGAAAAGAGGGGGCGGCGAAGAGCGGAGTGTCAGGGGCGGTTCCGCCGGACCTCGGAGTGGCGAGACTTTTTGGCAGAGCAGCACCTGGCGGATGAAGTGCGGCTGTGGGCGGAAGAGGAACAGCAGATGGCACGCGACCGAGAAGAAGGCAGGGCGGCACACCGTCAGCAAGCCGCGCTGACACGAAAGTGACTCAGCGGTGGGCATCTGTGGGAGCTGCTTTTTCCCTGCTACTGTTGGTGCTGTGGGAAAAGGGTCTGAGTCACTCCTACCTGTATGTATATTGCGCCATGCGCACCGCTGGTATTCCTTTGCGGTCATGTTTCTGCCGCCGTGACCTCGGCAATAAGCGTCAGGGGCCCTGTGAGGTAGGAGCGGTAAAAAGGGGCAAACTGATGTTTCACCTATTCCATATATATATATATATATTTGTTTCTCTTTTTACCTTTGTTTTTCTTCTTTGCCGTTTTTTCTTTTTTGCCTTCTTCTTGGTCAATACAACAGGGATGGCATGTCACTTCCCAGGCGTCCTTGCGAGGCCCTGCGAGAACACTTGGAGAAATGCCTGGCCACGCCTCTCCGGTCCATTAATCTGCGCACGCTGGCGGAAACCGATAGGGGCTACGTCCACACCGCGGTGAAGCAGCTGGGCGCACGCACCGCACGCAGTTATCGTGACATTGTGGGTGAGGTGCGCAAGGGAAGTTTAGACCGGGAAATCGGCGCACGGCTGTCGCCGCTGGAGTTGATCTGCAGGAGGGAGTTTGAGCGCTGTCTGGAGTTAAGCGAGCTGGCGGCCGTCTACCTGCGCAAGCTAGAGCGCGGCGAGATATGCAAGACAAGCATACCTGTTCCAAATGAACTTGGCGATGACGCGCGCGTCGAAAGCATCATGAAGAGCGAAGAACACGGCACTGACGAGGGTGGTGGCGCGGACGCTTTGGCGGGGCGTTTTATTGACGTCCTGGAGAAGCTCCGGCCCCACGACAACCTGTTTGACATCGTCGTCAATGAACAGTGGATTCGCTCACAGGATCTTAACAACTGGCTCTCGTGTTTTTGTCGACGGCGCGTCTCCTGGCGTGTCATCCACGAGCATCTTCTCCACCTCGTTGAGCCAAGTCGGTACTCACCGATTATTCGGAAGGACCATGACATGAGGAGCATCTTGCAGCACTCCGGCACCTTTGTTGCGGAGCAGTACGCAAGCAGCATCCAATCCATCCACGGCGGCTCCATGACGATTCACATGGAGGAGCAGCCCGACCTTTTCACACGCGTCCCGCGTGGACGACTAGCGACCTCAAGCGACCTTGATTACCTTGCGTGCCCCTCGGCCCCCATGGCACCCGCGCCATCTTCGGATGTGATCTACTCGGTTGAGGGGCACTTGGAGTATGTGTTTAGAGAGCTCATGAAGAATGCCTGCATGGCGATGCGTTCACGAACAACCGATATTGAGCTGCATGTGGGCTTCGCCGCGGATGACACACACGTTGTAGTGGACGTGACGGATGCCGCGGGAGGTATCAGCGCCGATGGTGCGGAGAAGCTTTGGTTTTTCGGCTGGACGACAAACTCCTCGTTGGAGACTTACATGGGCGGCTTTGGCGTCGGCCTGCCCGCGTCCAAGTGCTACATGGACCTCTGGGGCGGGAGAATGGACCTCTACACGACCGAAGGGCGGGGAACCACCGTGCGCGTCATATTCCCCAAGGCCCCCACGGAGGTGCTCTGGCCAAGGCGATCGCCCTCCACGCCTGCGTAGGCCCGGCGGCACGGAGGGAGGGAGGACGCACACGGCACGCCAGCGACTCCGTGCCGAGTTGCCGCCTGGCCACAGCAACGAAGGGGAGAAGTGGGAAACGAGGAGTGGAGGGGGGGGGTGTGTGTGCTTGAAACGCGAAACAAACAAAAAGGAAAAACAAAACAAAAAAGAAACAAAGACCGAGAATCCGCGAAGCGTGAAGCGGACATGACTGCGTTGCCCCTTTCTTTGTGTCGCCAGGAAGGAGCTCTTTCCTCCCTCTCCCTCCTCCCTCCCTCGGGCTGTGCTGTGGGGCCGTTGTGAAACAAATATGTAGAGACGTTGTGCGTGTGCGTTTATGTTGTGTGTGTGTGGTGGTGGTGGTGGGAATTGCAGTGGCAAGGCGGCGGTGGTGTGCTTTTTTTTTTCTCCCTTTTTTTTTCCTCCACCTGCGCCATCGACGCCTACTTTGCATTTCAGCGTTGTCGCCTTTTTCCTCCTTCTTTTGCCGCCGGCAGCGGCCGGGTAGAATGCGATGGAGAAGGAGCGCAAGAGTATCTGTTGGAGGCCCAAGAACGCGCTCATAGAGTGCATCGTCGGCACAAAGTGCTTTGAGGAGAAGGGAAGCGTGGAGGACTGCATTTCGGCCAACGAGTGCTTCCTCGAGCGGCGAAACTGGACGCTCTGCAAGGTGAACGCCACCAACCCACGCTACCGCATCCGCGGCAACCCCTACGATGTGGCGACGGAGGACCAGAAGAAAATCGAGGCGAGGAATGAGCGCATTCGGCGGAGGGAGCTGGAGGAGGAGGGCATCTTCACCAAATGAGTCACGCACACACACACCCACCGACACAAGTGCCCCCCGCGGGTACACAAGCGACAGTACAGAGGCGGCAATTACCGAAATGTGTGTGCGTGTGTGTCTCTCTGGGAGGGCACCCACAACGAAAACAAGGAGGAAATGAACGGATATGCGTGGATATTTTCCACTTTGCCGTTCTTTTCTTTCCTTTTCTTGGGGCCGTGAAGGGGTTGGAGAGGAGAACAAATTGCAGGCAACTGACGCCTAGTCTCGCTAACTCTATAACCCCCCAATTTTTTTCACTCACTCACTCACTCACTTTGTGCGTGTGTGGCATGTCTCATCTCTCTTTGTTGTTGTTGTTGTTGTTTTTTGCTGCTCTTGTGGGCCCCGAAACCAACCAAATAAAAAAAAACTCACGACAATAATAATGTGTTTCTCTCCTCTGTTGAGAATGCAGTATGTACGGGCGGAAAAGGGAACGGTGCTAGTTGGAACGCGTAGGCATTACGAACACCCGGAGGCCTTTTGCGATGACCACTGGACGGGCACGGCGCGCGCGTCCGGCTGCGTCACCCAACGGCGGGAGAGCCGCCGGGCAGCGGCGAGGGGCCCGCAGGCGGTCGGCGGTGCGAGGGCCACATAACAGGCAGCGGTTGAGAAGTTCCGCGCGGGTGCGAGCGTCTGTCGCCGCCACGGAGCTTTGCCTCGCCGCCTGCCTCGCCACCACCGACGGCATCCGCGACGGGGAGGAGCAGGCGAGCTCCGTCCTTTCCGAGGTTGACGTCATCAACGACGTCATTCAGGAGTTCCTCCTGGAAAGCGAGGAGGACGACGACGAGGTGGAGGAGTTCAACCACATGGCTATCTTCCACGCCGCCAAACCCTTTCTGAACTGCTCGCGTCGCAGAAAAGACGGCCGGGTAGGCGAGACACGAAAAGTATTTTCTGTGCCGCCATCTCGGCCCGCGGCTTCCGGCACCCTCTTCGAACCGGGACTGACGCTTGCGGAGGCGATGCTCCCCAACCACGGCGGCGTGCGATGCCGTCGTTGGCGCTCCAAGGCACTACTGCCGTGTGACAGGGGCCTGCCGCTTGCCCCGCTCTGCATTGTAGTGGACCTGGATGAAACCTTGGTGCAGGCGCGCGGAGAGTGCGTGCATCCTCGACCCTACGTTAAGGAATTCCTAGATGTTTGCCACACGGAGGGTTGCGAAGTGGTGGTGTGGTCCGCGGGGGTGCCGTCGCACGTGAACACGGTTGTGCGTGCCGTGGCGAAGGCATCGCAGCGAACGGATTGGTTCCACCATGTCATCAGTCGCCATGACAAGTGGTACCGCGGGGAGGGAGACGGCGCGAAGGACCTCTCTTCCCTCGGCCGAGCGGTGAACCGCGTACTGATGATCGATAACAGCCCACGCTCCATTCAGCTGCACCCGCAGCATTCTGTCCTCGTGGAGGACTACAACCAACCAGCTTCGCAGGATAACACGTTGCGAGTAGTTTCGGACTTGGTGCGACGCCTGGTGGCTGCTCTGAGGGGCGTCGAAATGACATCCAGTGTGAGCATTCCCAGTTTGCTTGCCGAGGACGCCGCGTTAGTCGACCTCTTGCTGCGTTTCTCAGGACCTTCCAATGGCGAAATAACTGTACGCGGTAGGGGACTTCGCTACTCGCCACAGACGGAATTTGCGCGTCGAAGTTACGGGGGCGAGCATCCCTTGCTGCCTCGGCGGAGTGGGGCGTGAGTGTTTTTCTCCGTCTTTTCTTCTTTTGTTGTCTTCGTTTTTTTTAAAAAAAAACCATTTTCACCCATGCACCTCCTTCTCGCGTCGGACGCGGACTCCGTGGAGCTCCACCGCCGGTTTTCTTTTTGTGCTTTTACTGCCGTGACTGGCTGCGAGGGGCCTGAAAAAAACACATTCTGGTTGCTTTACCTTTTCTCCACCCCGCCCCGCCGCGCCCCCCTGCTGTGTCTCTTCGACCCACGACTTGGGCCGGTGCCGCATGGCGTGCAGGCAATTCCCTAAATGGTATCTTTTCTTTCTTGTGGGGGTGCGTGTTTGCGTGCGTGTGCGTGTGTGTGTGTGCTGCGGTGCCCCTCACTCTCGCTTGCTTTTCCGTACCGCTCTCTCTTCTCCCCCGCACGATTTGCGCTTTTCCCGGTCTTTTCTGCCGTTCATCGTGGCCCAATTGCCAACTGCCCGTCTCCTTGCGCCCGCGCAGAACCGCAAGGGGGGCAGCAGGCATTAGTAAGCGTAAATGTGCGCGGCGGTGTCATCTACTTACCGCGCGCCGTGGTTTTTGTTTCTCATCCTCCTTCTCTTCGTGGCGCCCATGCAGGGGGCGGCGGGCGTCGCTGCGTCTCCCGCGCTGCGTGTCGGGCAGCCACGTGCGTCCCCGCGGTCGCCACTTCATGTCGCCAACATCACTCTGGCTGCGGAGGAGGCGTTCTTCACCAACACCATTCCCTTGGCGCTTCCGCTGGTCCAGCGGCTTGTGCTGAACCTGACGATCCCCCCGCAGCAAACGGACAAGTTTGACGTTGCTGCCATTCACTTCACCGAGTTTGGGCTGGGGGGCGCCTCCTTCGCGATGCGGAGCCCTAATCAACTCGCTCTATCGCTGCGGGACATGAACGTTACCATCCCTGACACCGCGTTTGTCATCAAGGCAGGACTCCTCACGTGCGATGGGGAGGTACGGGCCTTCGCTGATGTAACCGGCGCCGAGCTTTCGGTGAAGGTCTCCCGCCTGTCGAACGGTACACTTCGTTTGAAGACGGCGGCAAACACCATTGAGTGGGGAAATCTACAGATCAAGCACAAGCTTGTGGGAAGTGTGTGCAACGGCATTGAAAAGCTCATTGAGATCATTTTGGGCGATCTCGACCGGGCCATTGGGAACGCGCTGAAGAAGCAGCTGCCCGACACGGTTGGGACCCTCGTAGAAGAGAAGGCGAATGATTTCTTCGACTCGTTGCCGGTCACGTTTGTGGAGGATCCGAGCATTTCAGCAGAGAGGATGATGCTTGCCATGAACCCCATTCATGAGTCCAAGGCGAAGTTGGTGTCCCCATCGGTGCTGCTGCCGTTTTTTGTATTGCCTTTGCCGCCCACCTCGGCGGCACCAGTGATGCCGCGGCGAAATCTGGCAGCCGCCTTCACTGAGCTCGCCTTGAACGACCTCCTCACTTCGCTTAGCCGCAGCGGCGTGTTCAACCAAAGCAGACGGCTGCCGTCCGAGTACAATTCATCCCTCATTGAGTACATTTATCCGGACGCGTACAAATTGTGCCCTGATTGCCCCTTCGTATTTTCAATTGACTCAACAGCGCCTCCATCTGTTCTTCTACAGTCTGGCCAGGCCGTCACTCTCCACGTGCCGAATGGCTTTGTGGGGTTGACGATGACCTCTCCGTCAGGCGATTCCATCGCGGTGCTGGATGTGTTGGTGAACTTCACGGGTGGGGTGACGGGGGTCGGGTTCACCGCGGGAGCGCAGCTTGACCTGCGCCTCACGGAGGTGGATCTGGCGATTGAGGTGGTGCAGACGCATATCGGTCCTGTCGACGCCGACGCCCTGAGTGACACCCTCCGCTGGCTGCTCAACGAAGTATTGATACCCGTGTTTAACGTTGAGTTTCACGGGATTCCGCTGCCTCCAAACGTCGTGAGGCCGTCGATCAACATATCAACCGAAGGTGTCGTGGCCGGGTTTGACGTTGAGCGTTAGAGCGGTGCGTTTGTGTGTGTATGCGTGTGCGTGCCCCTGAGAGTGATGGAGTCTCTATTGAACTTTCCCCGCCCCTGCTTCCTCCTCCGCCTCTGTTTCTCTTTTTATTGGGTTTTCCTTTAGTTGTCTGCTGCTCCCGTGTGTGAGTTCCGCACTGTACTCAGTCCTCCTCTCCGCATGCCCCACCCCCTGTGTTGATTAGTATTGTTTATTTATTCGTTTTTTGTGGGCATCGCCTTCTTTCCGCCACACAAACTCACGGCGTGCACGTTGCGTCGTGCTTAGGTCGGGCGGGCGGGGGGCGGGAAAGGGGCGTGCAAGGAAGCCAGGACCGACTGGACGGGAGAGAGAAAGAGAGAAAAACGAAGAAAATATATATATAAAAAAAAGAGCGGTGTTCCGCCGCACTGGCGTCGGTGGATGCGTTCTGCAGAGTGAGACACGGCGGTAAAGCTTTAACTGCATACCCACCACCTCCTTTCCTTCCCACTCCATCTTCTTCTGCGGTCTGTGGCTGTTCTCTTTCTGTGGCCGCTGCGGTTGCTCTCTCATCCTCCTCCCCTCGCCTCCTCGCCTCCTTACTCTCTCTCTCTCTATCCCTGTTGTTATTAGCGGTGTAGGGCAATATCGTTTGCGTCGACCTGGCGCCACGGTTTGCCTCTTTCTTTCCTGTTCTAAAAAGTAAGATTATTACAGCTGTTTTTTTTTCCTTCTTTCTTTCTTCTGTTCGTTTCTTGTGTTGTAGTTTTTGTGTTGTCGGTAATAAACTAATTCCTTGTGAGGCGTCAAATTGGGCTCTATTTCTATCTCTCCTTTTCTGTGTGCGTGCACGCGTGTGTGTGGGCGAGGCGGGGACGGCGGCGCCCCTCACGTTGATAGACTCACACACACAAACACACACGCGCACACGCATATATATACATATATATATATATCCCTGCTTTGTAACGGGCGGGCAGGGGAGCAAAGCGAAGGGAAGGAGCAGTGCGTGGTGCCTGCAAGCGTTCCTGCTGCTGCTGCTTCTGCTGCTGCCTTTGCAGCTTTTGGTTCCCGGCAGTTGGTGATGACGGATGCGGTGTACCGTTCCACCGATCGCTTCTTCAAGGAGAGCGCCTCGGCGCTGGGGCGGCAGTTTTCCATCATCTTCCGCAACCTGCAGGGGGCGCCGTCGAGCCGGCCCCGGCGCGTGAACGAATGCCTCGCCGACCTCCTCGACCTCCTCGTCGCCCACCCGAAGGAGATCGCGGAGCTGGGCCTCCTCGACTACCTCTTCCAGCTCGTGAACGAGACGTTCGATGACTCGTACAAAAAAGGGCTTCAGGCCCTTCGCGTCGTTTTCGACGCACACATTGGCGACCAACACGAGGAGCGCTCCCGCTGCGTGGCACTCCTGATGAAGCAGGCGGCACGAGGCAAGTGTGAGGAGGATTGCGCCGCCGTGCTGCAGGACTTAGGCGAGGTGCTGCAGGAGAATGTCCGCTCCACCTCCGACATGCTGGGCAGGTACTTGAATCGCGCAATCGCCATGATGCGGCAGGGGGCTTCGCTGCATGAGAGGGCGGTGGGGTGTCAAATACTTGCGACCATGGTGGCAACAAGCTCTGGCGTCATCAAGCGAAGTCCGGCGCTCTTGGACACTTTGAATGCCTCCTGTTCCCCACTGTTTCTCCTGCAGGAGACCCTTGACAGCGCGTTTATGTGGCATCGGCACGCGCTTGTGGGTCTGCTTACAAGCGTCGTTGAGAAACACTGCATCGAGGTCTCCGCCTCAATGGCGGCTCAACTCTCTGCCCTGGTGGCGGAAGGTATCGAAACCGCGGATGAACAAGGACGGGTGTTAGGCCTCTTGACGGCCATCGAGACCGTGGCAGCTTCTCCGACGCTTCAAAGTGCACCGTGGCCTTTAAAGGCAATACACTCATTCCTGACGGAGCGTGACTGGAATAGCTCCTCAAGCGAAGTCTGCGTCATGGTCCCACGAGCGACCGGCAAGGCCTTGTGCTTGTTTAGAAACGATGCGGAGCTGTATGCTGGGGTGGTGCGGTGCCTTTTGTCGTACATTTCGGACTGGGAGGAAAGCGTCGCGGTGGTTGCGCTTTCGACGTTGTACGACATTCTCAAGGATGCAAACATTGCGCCGCACGGCGAGCTTGCGGTGGGTGCAATATGTGATTTTATTGTTAAATTTCCCTTTCGCCAGCTCCCGTTTGACGCGCTGGGGCGCCTGCAAGCGCAGTGCGGGGAGCAACAGCTGGCCGGCGTGGATGCGCTGCTTGATCGCATTGAAATTGACGCGGCGTACACCAACCTGCCGAAACTGAGCGCGTTGCTGGCGTTTATGGAGGGCCGTGGCCGGGAGATGCGGTGGCGGTTCAGGCAGCTACAAATCGACATATCCCCGCAGGTTCCCGTGGATGTCTTGGTGCGTGCCCTGCCGTTTCTCGCGACGCTCGGCTGCACGGAGCAGATTGCGCGGGTGATTGAGTTGATGTTTCATGAGGACTTGAGGGTGCGGCGGGCGGCCGTGGACGCCGTTGTGACGCTCTGCGAGAAGCTCATTTCACAGTCTGATAATGAGAAGGACGACGGCAGTGCCTCGCATCCGATACAGCGGCTCAACAACACCGTCACGGGCGCCGTGGGGAAGCTGCTCGATGTGGCCGTGGCCGACCGCGATGCGGAGCTTCGCTACAACGTCCTGTGCCGGCTTTCCACCCCGTTTAACTTGTACCTCTCGCTGCAGGATCACCTTGACGCCCTCTTGATGGCGCGCAACGACGTTTCTAAGAAGGCACGGGACCGGACACTGGTGCTGCTGTGTCGGCTGCATCCCTGCAACCCTGCGATTGTGCACTCGCAGCTGCTGCGCCAGCAGGAGTACATGTTGCGCGAGATTGAGGCGAAGGACGGTTCCATGTCCGCGGCCATCTACCAGGCATCGCTGCTGCAAATGACGGCGGAGCACGACACGCTGCTGCTGCAACCCCGCACTGTGGAGGTTGCGGTGCTGGAGCGGTTGCAGCGGCAACCGTTTATTTCCAAGAGTTTCTCCATCGCCCTGCTGAACCTGTTACGCGTGATCCTGGACCGCACGGGACCGCACGGCCACTGCGACGCCAACCAGCTGCTTCAGCCTGTGCTGCATATCATCAACGGAAGCACCTCCTCCAGACGGCGCAAGGCGGCGCTCGAGACCCTCTGCTCTATACTGACGACGATCACGGTGAAGAAGCAGCTCAACTACGTGGGTATATACCTGGCGCTCGCACGTATCATTCGCTCCGAGGCGGAGGAGGATGAGGATGTCAATTATGCCGCCATGAAGGCGCTTAGTGTGCTGGGAGCCGTGAATCCCATCAAGCTTCGCCTTGTATTGAAGGCCCTCGAGGAAGATGTAATCGAGGAGGCGGAGGAGGTGGTGACCTCCGCCTTGGCGCGCTACAAGCCACGCATGCGCGTCAGCCAGCACATGACGGAGCGCTATCCCTCGATTCTGCTGTACCTGCTTGTAAGGACGCTGCAGCAGAGCTCCGACCCCGAGCAGCAGGCGGACACCATCGCCACCATCAGTTGCATGATTCGTGAGATTCCCGGCCACCAAAAGGCGATACTGCTGACGCACTTTCTCCCGCAGCTGCAGACGTGGCTCGCCGACCCAGAGCGCGACCACCTGTACGAGGGCATTCTAGTGCTCATGACAGAGTTGGCCACCCTGCTGCGGTGTTTCAGGGACATCATACCGTCCAACACGGGCTCCGAGCTTCTTCATTCGATACGATTGTTTTGTTTGCTTCCACAGGCGTCACAAAAGCCGCTTAATTCGGGCGTAGTGGAGCTACTGGATGAAGTCGCCCGAAGCCTTTCTGCACAGGAAATGCGAGATCATCGTTGGGCGGTGGAGTTTATTCATCAACGCGTCTCACAGGATAAATCTGACCTAGATCTAGTTCTGCGTGCTGTGAAGTCACTGGAATCATTTTTGGCTGTCTTGCACGAAAAAGATCTTCAGTCGGTCCTACCACATGTGCTTCAATGCATTGAGCCGGAGGACGCGACGCCGTCGGCCTTGCGCCCCAAGTCAAAGGACATCAATGCAGCCTGCTTTGACTTTTTAAATCAAATCATGGTGAAACAGCCATCGCTGGTGAAGGACTGCTGCGCCGAAATTGTGCACACGGTAATGTGGTACATTGAACACACCAACAGCCAGGAGGAGATTGAGATGGGCTTTAGCACCCTGGCCTTCCTCGTTGACTTGGTGAATCGCCAGGCGAAGCGCTTCATAGTTCCTATTCAACACATTGCGGAGCAAAAGGGCTTTTCAGATTCCATGTTTCTTGCCTTGCTCAACTCGGCAGCCCACGGCTTTCTGAAGGTGCGTGTCCCGTCCACCAAGCGGGATAAACTCAAACCTGAACTGCCTCTTAGCGTCGTGTCCCACCTGCCAGGGCTCTCACGGGAGGACTTTGAGGAGGAGATGCTGAATACGTTGAAGCTTGGCAGTGACCACTTTACGGTGATGGGTGTCTCACACCAGAGCGGACAGACGGTCATAAACCTGCGCTTTTGCGGTGGCGAGGAGCTGGCGACTAACTTTCGCTCCTTCACCCGCAAGGCGCAGGAGACGCAGTCCGTGCTAAGGCGCAACTTGGGCATACTCAAGCTGGACCAGACGCCGTTGAACGAGTGCAAGGTGAATGAGGCGCTCCTGCAAAAGATTGCCACGATTCCGGTGGCCAACAAAAAGAAACGGGAGCAGTCCTGGATTGCCTGGTTGCATAAAACATCGCTGGAGATGCTTGGCAACTCCCCGGTTCAACCCTTGCGTTGCACGGCGGAACTCGCCAAATATAATAGTGATCTATCAAGGGACTTGTTCACCTTTGCGGCAGCGGCCTTTATTGCACCACTTGACAAGGCCCAACGGGCGCTTGTCATGAACACCTTCACCCGTGCGCTGGAAATGTCTCCCAATGACATTAAACAAATTTTGTTTGGCTTTGCGGAGTTTTTTGAGTCTGAACGCGGGAAGAACAAATTGGAGCTGGTAAAAAAGACGGTGACCATGACGTGTGTGGTGGAACGGGAGGACGTGGACAAGAAGTTTGGGATCAACTACGATCAAAGCGCCAGAGGCATTGTGGTGACAAAGTTAGAGCCGAACGCTCCAGGCGCCAAGGCGAAGGTGCCTGTGGGGGCGCTGTTAGTCGCCATCAATGGAAGAAAGGTAACGGCTGTCAGTGAGATTGTTTCACTCATTAAGGGAATTAACAGAATTGAACTTACACTCAACTGCGAAGTTGAAGAGTGGCAAAGACCGGAGTCTAAACCGCTCATGGACCTTGACGTCTTAGCACGTGTTGCCTTTGACTCCCAAATGCACGCGAAAGCCATATATTTAAACGAGGTGTTGTTTGATCAGCTCTTTAGCGGGTTGGGGGAGCAGGTTTCCTGTCGTCAGGACACCGCGGTTCGCTCCGCGCTGCAGGTGGCGGAGCGACTCATTGAGTTTTACGACCACCTGGGGTTAAGCATGGTCGCGAAGGGCCTGGTGAAGAAAATGTCCGCCAAGTTTTCAGGGAACATCATTGCGCCAGAGCAGTTTGGGTTCGATGAGGTGGGGGCGTTGGAGCAGTTAAACTGGTGGGGTGAGGCACTGGCTCGCTACGAGTCTCGCATGCTCAACACGGATGGCTCGATTAACACCTCCTCCCTCCTGGGGGCCCTGCGCTGCCTTGACGCGTTGGGCGAGACCATTGAAATGGAGGCGGTAATTAACAAAAATTGGGTGCAGCTGGACCGGGAGTCTCGCGCCGAAGTGGCGCCGTTGAAGGCGAAGGTGGCGCTGGCGTTGGGCCGGTGGCAGCAGTTTGACGACCTGACGGAGGAGCCTGGCGTGCTGGAGGGGCTGGGCATGGTGGAGCGTTGCGCTGCGCTGTTTAGGCGGCATCGCCACGAGGAACTCCTGCGCTTCACGAAGGAGCGCCGTGAGTCGCTCTTTGACGCCTTCTCGGAGTCTTTTATGGAGAGCTACAACCGCGCCTACGACATGCTGGTGGAGCTGCAGCACCTGTGCCACTTTGAGGAACTGGTCTCGTTCGTCAACTCCGGAGCTGAGCGTAGGTGCATGCTAAAGGAGCTGTGGCACTGGCGCCTGGCGCAAATGTCGTCCCGTCCGGCGCATCTGCGCACCCTCATTACCATAAATTCTCTCGTGCTTTCCCCCGCGTCGGACTTGGCCTCCCAGGTGATGTGTATTCGCGCGTTGTCAAGGTCGCAGTGGACCTCGTTTGCGGATCACATGTTGAACCTCTTGCTAGAACCGGCTGGGGACTACCAGGCCCTCTGCAGCCAAGACCCGGACGTCATACACGCCTACATGAAGCACTGCTACGCGACGAAGAGTAGACGGGAAACGGTGCGTCTGCTTTCCGACATTCTCACGCAACTGCAGGTGGGTCCTGACGACGAGCGGGCGGAGGCGTGGGGTTGCTGTTGGTTGTTGTTGGGTGAATGGACGATGCACCTCTTTCCAGATAAGGGAGATGAGGCGATTGAGCAGCTGAAGAAGGCAACCGAGCTGTGCCCCAAAAACCACCTGGCGTTTCATTCCTTGGGTATTTTGCACTACGACATGTCTCGTGATCCGAGTACGCCGCTTGAGGTGCAGACGGGGCACCACGTGAGTTCGATTACGGCGCTTTTTAAGTCGGTGGAGCTTTCCAGTAGCCAGGGCGACGGCGTCATGGAGGATGTGCTGCGCATACTCTCCATCTGGTTCTCCCACAGCACGCTGCTGGAGATCAACGAGGTGATCAAGGAAGGGATTGACAGGGTGCCGGATTATGTCTGGCTGAAGGTGATTCCGCAACTCGTGGCACGCATCGGCATCACGGCAAAGGCGGCACGGTCTATTCTCACTGAGCTGCTCGTGCGGGTCGGGTCCAAGTACCCACATGCGCTGATTTATCCCTTGACGGTGACGGAAAAGTCTCCGGAGGCCATTCGGCAGCTGATGGCGGAGCGCGTGCTGAAGGGGATCCGGGTCTCGAATGGGCCGATGGTGGGTGAGGCCTCCCTGATCAGCAACGAGATGGTGCGCATTGCCATTTTGTGGGCGGAGAAGTGGCACAGCCACATTCAGCAGGCGGCGGAAAAGCAAACTGACGCGAGCGCCATTCTACGCATCCTCAGTCCCTTGTATTGGGAGCTGGAGAACCCGCGGACGCCCAACGAGTGCGGCTTTGAGAAGACCTACGGCCCGACGCTGCGCCACGCCAGGGTGGCGCTGCAAAACAACACTTTAGACCAGGCGTGGTCGTTGCTGAAGCAGGTGTATGTGCAGCTAAACAAGGCCACCGGGGAGCGACGACTCCTAATGGAGGACTTGTCCCCCACATTGGGAAGCATCAGGGAAAGTATTGTAGCCGTTCCGGGCTCATTTGTGCTTGGCCAACCCCTCATCACGATTCAGAAGTTTCATCAGCGGGTGTTTGTCATGTCCTCGAAGCAGAAACCACGACGCCTTGGGTTAGACGCCTCAAACGGGCAGAAGTATCGTTTCCTCTTGAAGGGGCATGAGGACCTGCGGCAGGATGAACGTGTGATGCAGTTTATTGAGTTTGTTAACACCATTTTTCTCACCGACAGCTCCTCCAGCGCCATTGGACTGACAATTCCTCAGTACGCCGTCATTCCCTTAACAGACAACGTCGGCATTATTGGCTGGGTCGAAAACACAGAGACCATCTACCGTCTGCTGGAGACACGACGCAAGGAGCACGGTATTTCCATCTACGAAGAGGTGCATATGATTCTCCGGAATGGGTCGCTGCGTAATATTGAGGACTATCACCAGCAAAGCAAGGAACGACGCAAGAGCATGTTAAGCGAAGTCATTAATAACACCCCCGATGATGAACTGCGACGCATTATTTGGGACAAGAATGACACCTGTGAGCAGTGGTTGGAGTATCGTGTGACCTATGGTCACACCCTGGCGATCATGTCTATGGTTGGCTACGTGCTGGGGCTTGGTGATCGCCACCTGAACAACCTCATGCTTCAGGGCAGAGGCGCTGTTGTCCACATCGACTTTGGTGACTGCTTTGAGGTGGCTATGCATCGTGCGCTCTACGCAGAGGCTGTGCCGTTTCGCCTGACGCGTCTGCTTGTGAGTGCGCTTGGCATCACTGGGGTGGATGGGGTCTATCGCCTGACCTGTGAGCTTGTCATGAAGAACCTGCGCCGGCACTGCGAGAATCTCCTTTCCATTCTCGAGGCCTTCATCTACGACCCGCTCATCAACTGGCGTCTTGCAAACGTCGGCGACGGCGACCGATCCTTTTCGCGGACGGAAAGCGCGGTGCGGGGAGGCGACAACAACCTCCTTAGCCCAGTGAACTCAAACGCAAGGGAGCCGCAGATGCAGCTGTCCTACTCCGTGGCGCGGGTACGCGAGTTCGTTGCGGGGGCGACCGTCGACCAACTGAACGAGGAGGAGACGCGCAACATCCAGGGTGACCTGGCCCTCGCCCGCGTCCGCGCCAAGCTGACAGGTGAGGACTTTGATGCCGTGAACAACAGTTCCCTCTTCCACAGTTCTCGGCGGGATGCCTGCGAGGACCCCGGCGAGGACTCCGGCGACGGCTCTTCTTGCGGCTCGCATAGCTACGGGGACTCCCAGAAGGACTATTTTGGCATGGGGAACCCGGTACGGACGACGTACCTGTCGCTGCGGCTGGTGAACGGCGGGGCCAACTGCCTTGACGTGCCGCACCAAGTCGATCGTCTCATTCAGGAGGCCACCAGCCTTGACAACCTCGCCGAGGCGTACATCACTGGCTGGGCCCCATTCTGGTAGCGGCGGCACACGCGCGGCGCGGGCGGGCAGGGACCCGCTCCCGCCCAATTCGGGGAGAAGCGCAAAGCCCGGCTGGACCCCCCCCCGCAACCCCGGCGCGGCGGCGCTCAGGTCTTTGGGTCGTCCCCCGGGGAGCCTGCGGGGGGCGGGTGGGTGCTGGCGTTCAGCGAGTCTCCCCGCACTCGATGCCACACGCCGTCACTTTTTTTTTTCCTCCTCCCCGGGGGGACGCCAACGCCGGCACACGAAGCAACGCCCCTCCCCCCGCCGCGGCGACGACGACGAAAGGCCTCATCGGCTGAATAAGAGAGCAGCAACAAGAGCAATAAGAGCATGAACAAAAAACAAAAAAAACAAAAAGCAAAAACAAAAGCGCACCTGCACACGCATAGGAGAACGACTTTCCTCCGAACTTTAGTTTTGTTTCTTACCCTTCTCTATTTCCGCTTCATTGTTTTTTTTTTTTCCTCCTTCCATTTGTTCCACGTTGAATCCTCCTCTTTTTCCCGCGATGGGCCGCGCCTGCTGTGGAGTCAGCCAGTGAGGACACTTCAGCCCACGCGGCAGAAAACGAGTCTGCGAAGCGATGACAGAAGGCTAAAAACTGCGGAAAAAAAACTAAAATAAAAAAGAACAAAAAAAAAAATGGAACGATAAAGCGTCATTCTTCGTTTGTGCGTGGTTTCTGCATCAGCCGTGTGGGTGTTACTGAATTCACCCAATATTTTACTGTTTGGTTTGGAGCGGCTGAAGTGGAGGGCCCCTCCTCGTCCTCCTCCTCAACCCCCCTCGGCGTTGAGAATAGAAGAGGGGTGGGAAACAAACTAAATAAAACCCGAGGCAAAGGTCTAGAAAACACACAAAAAAACCAACAAAAAAAGACAAAACAGAGTCGATGACTTCCCTCCCCCCCCAAAAAAAAAAAACAGTACAGCAGTAATGCAAACTGTGTTAGAGGGCGAGGTATGCAAAGTGTGCATGTCTTTTTCCTCTTTTTGCGGCTTTTGTTTTCCTCTGGGGAAGAGCGAACAGCGGTGGCAGCGGCTAGTGGGTGGGGTGCGGGGCGGAAATTGAACCCGTGAAGGTTAGGCGTATTATGCAGGGAACACACAAAAGGCCAGAGGGCGCCACCGGCGCTGAGGCAGAGGCAAATGCGCAACTATTGGATATTCAGAGGGAATTGGAGGCGTTAAAGCAGCGCCGCACCGTACTTGAGGAGCAGCGGAAGATGCTTCTTAGCGGTTGTAATTCTACTGCCGCCTCCACGAGTCCCGTGCAATGCACACTACTTAGCCACGGAGCTCCCAGTGACGCCGTTGGTCGCACTCGTCCACAGCTTACGCGGAGCAGCTCTGCGCGGCAATTCAGTCACTCCAGCATCAACCATAGCCGCCGTATTCCTTCCGAGGCGGAGCGACAAAAGTTGTTGAAGAAAAACGTTTTTAGAGAGATGAAGGATTCCATGCGACGCAGCTTGGAACGAGACAGCTCGCTGGCCATGGGAACCTTTCTGCTGGAGGACAACCCGCACGCAGGTACGTTTGGTCGCGAGCGGCGATTCATTCCTATTGCGAACGGTAAGGGCACCTATCATTTGAGCACCGATTTTGAACTGATGCAGCGTCAGAAGAATGCCTTTATGAACAATGTCACTGCCTCTCTGCGTGGAAGGGGGGGAATGAACATCTCGGGCCATTGGAATGACCTCCAATGCAGCGGTCCACCAGGGCCGGGCGCCTACACGCCGCGTTACGGCAAGTTGGCAAAGCCTTCAATTCTCACACGAAGGTGAACGAGAAAGGCACCATAGAGAAAAAGCCGAAGGAAGAGGGGGGAAACAAAAGGATATAGTAAAGGTGAGAAAGGAACGGACTGAAAATGCTATTGATTGCGTTTGCTGAGGAGGAGGAGGGGTACCGTCATGCGTATTGGATTGTTGGTTTTTATTTTTATGATTTATTGGGCCAACGCTACGCCGCTCTTCTCCCTTTTTGTATTGTTTTATTTCCTCGATTCGGTGCTGTCTGGTTTCCTGAGACCTCTTCAGTTCCTGCTGCTGGGGCACTGCCCCCAGCTGCTGTCCGCAACACATACACGCCCGACCACGTTATTGGTTGTTGTCGTTGTTGCCGGACTGCGGTTGATCTCAGTTCTCCTCCTCCTCTTCCTTTCCCCTGCTCCTTTTTTTTTTTTGCCCTTCTCGCTTTTCCCTGTGTGTAGCTGCTCCCGCTGGGCCTCTGGAGGTGGACCAAAAATGAAAACACGGGAAGAGGGAGCTGAAGCCACGCACAGGGAGAAGGCCGGAAAGCCACCCGCCACGTCGCAGTCGTCAGAAAAAAATATAGGCTTGCATACCAAGTATGCTCCTGACTACAGAGAGCAGCCGTGGAAGCGGTTCTTTCTTGGCTGGCCGTCGTTAGTGGCCACGTGGGTGTATATTATTTGGTTTGTATCGCGGATTGTGGTATGTTGGCGCCGTCCGCTTCAAAAAAATGAACGTTCACTACTGGATCGTGATTGGTACTATACACTGCTAGTCTCTGTGTCTCCTCCAGTTATTTTTCTTGGCACCTACCTGAGCTGGATTGGTTGGAAGTTCTTTCTGCATAACTAGTTGGCCCTCTGCCGTCGTTGTGATTCTTGTCCGGTGCCGATGCACACGCATTTGACGAACTTTTTTTGTGTTTCTGTGTCTTGCAGCTTGTTCTTTTTGCTGGTGTTTATGCGTGGGCTGCACGTACACACAGAGAGAGAGAGAGAGGCCTTCGACGCTGTTTTTCCCTTCAGCTTGCCTCATTTCTTGCGCCCAGACATCCATACACTTTCTCTTTTCATTTGCTGAGGTTGGCTTCTCTGGAGGAAGGTAGTAACGAGGCACGACAGAGCAAATGCTTTTTGAGTTTGACTGTGAGCTCAAGAAGCCTCCCTACGAGAACCTTTCGGACCTGTGTACGATTCTCGTCATTGCGGAGGAGGGAACCGACTTTCCTGTGCAGCGTGTGTTCGCCGCCATCAACGCGGCGCTGCAGAAGGCGGGGGAGGACGGCAACGTTGTGGTTTTGGCAGCCCGGGCACTGGCCCTCATTCTCGACAAGTTCTCCCGAAAGCTCCCAGCGTCGGTTCTGGCGGGAACCACAAGTGTGGTGGAGACCTGTTTTAAGAAGCTCTTTTCATTTGTAAAGCAGTGCCCTGTAAGGCTGCAGTACACAAAGACGACCGAAAAGGAGCTGAAGGAGGAGTTGTTGGCTTGCCTTTCGCTGGCTGGTAATTGCGAGGCAGTGGCCAGAGTTGCGCCCACCACGGAGGAGCACCTGAAATTCTGTTTTAGCAGTCTGGACGGCTCCAAGTGGATGGCGTGTAAAGTCTTACACCACTGCATTGGTATGATGCGGCGTGGCGTGGTGCAAAATGCGGGAGATCATGAATTGCTGGTGCAGCTGCTGCAGCACCACTTGGGCTTCCTCTCCCAGCTTCCCATTGACCACGAGTGGGAGGAGCTCCTCCGCACAGTTGTGGAGGGAATAATTACGTACCGAGCGTGGTGTGTGCCACAGTTGCCTTTGCGCAGAAAGCGAGCTCGAGGCGCTGAGGAAAACAACAGCAAAACGGCGAGGAAGGCTGATAGTGCGTTTGAGGAGGCCTCACTGAAAAACGCTACAGAAGCCCTACTTGCGATTGGGGAACGCGTCTGCTCCAGTGGAGTGTCTCCGTCGATTGTTGAACTCACACTGGCCTGTGTCGCAAGTGTGGTGGAGGTCTCGTCGCCGGCTTCAGAGGTGAATGCGAAGGCAATTGGTTGGGTGACGAGGCTGCTGCAGCAGACTGCCGTCCCTAGTGCGGGGTATTCCAGCCCATTTGACGCCGACCCGCACTCCGCGGCCTCTGGAGACCGGCTGTGGACGGACGTCTCTCAGTCGTTGCCGAGCCTGCAGTGGGTTGTCCCACCGCTGGCTTGGAGTGCGCTGGTCCTCTTGTCAAAGCTTTGCGGTGCCGCCTTCGGGATTCGCGGCGAACACATGTGGGCGTTTCGCTCCGTCGATGGCGAGTACTTTCCATACCGGCGCGACGATCGAGAGCAGCTGACGGCCATGTTTTTTGCAGCTGGAGAAAGCGATAGTGCCCCTGAGAGGCGTCGTAGGTTTGATCTGCGCGCCATGACGGATAACCGGTCATTCCCCTCGGCGCTGAGGCGGATGCATTTCCAGCCCGTGCCCAGCGCGTTTGTGTATGACGAGAAGCTCTCCGTCCCACCGGCGTCTATTCACATAAAGAGCGAAGTCGCTGCCCTGATTCAAGATGCCCTGCTTCCTTTCACCTTTGGCCACTCCAAGACGGCCTCCCTGGCGCGTGCCATACGATTGTACGTCATCTGCGGCGGGGCGCCTACCACCTCGGAGGACGTCGTCGTCGTTTTTCGAAGCCTCTCGGCCGAGCAGAGGCCGCGCGTGGTGGAGACGATCTCCGCCGCGCTGCTGCAGCGCGACAAGGAATGGGCGCCGGTTCTCCTGGAGGCCGGTGTCGCCGACGCACTCACGGCGCTTCCGACGTCTACGGCGGCGAAGACGACAAAGAAGGTCGCAGTTAACGCGTCGCCGACGCAGCACCGTCTCCCCGTCGCCGAGCTCATCCGCTCCGCCGGAAGTTCACCGAAGGCGGCCCCGATGCAACTACCGCCCTTGACAGAGCTCCCCGCGTTTTTGTCGCACGCGTCGCCGTCCGAGCTACTCGCGTTTGTTGAAGCCTTGGATACTTCCTCCCTGCCGAGGCAGGAGTTAAAAAAGCTTTGTGCGGAACTTGCCGCAAACGACCCTCGCCATGGCTTTTGGCTGCGGGACGCCGCCTACCACTACATACTCCGTGCTCTGCATACAACTGGTGTGTCCAAGCGACAACAGAAGGATTTGCGCGACGCCTTGTTTTACAAGTGCTATAGCGTTGGCATCTGTGCCCCGGCGCAGGGTGAGAAGAGTCAGCTTTTTTGCCCCAATGGCCACCCGCTTCGCGTGCACTTTAGTGTGGATTGGACCTGCAACAAGTGCGGAAAAACGAATGTGTTTGGTTCCCTTGCTTGTCGGGACTGCGATTATGACTTATGCATAGGCTGCACTAACAAGAAAATTTCACGGGTAGACGCTAATGTTTCCGCCAACGTAGGTGACATTGTCCGCTATTGGCGTGAGTGCCAGGCGAAGGGGGGCTCTGGCGAGGCTTCATTACAGAAAAAATTACAGCATTCTCTTCTTTTTATTTCTAAGGGAGTTCTTCCCGCCACCACTCCTGCCTCCAGGCTAAAGGAGGAGGAGGTGCACTTTGCCGAGGTGGGCAATCCGTGCAAATGCAACCTCACGGCTCCTTTGCTTGTTGCCAGTCCCGTGGAGCATGCGGCTTATGAGTCACCGTTGCAGGTCCTTCTGGGCGCCGTCGGTGCCCCGCCGCAGTGGGGCGATGTGGAGTCTGCCATTGTGGACGTCTTGGAGGCATTTGGGGGGGACATTTTTGAAAAAGGGCTTGCGGGCATCCCGACGCGGGTGGCTCAGCTGCTTGAGGTGGCGTCCCCGTACCTTTCAATTCCGTTTAAGCGTGACACGGCCCATTTTCTCGCAGTTGGGTGCCGAAGATTTGCGCTCTTCCATTTGCAAGGTTTAGGTGCGCCGGTGCGGGGGAGCGTCAGCGGGGAAATTGCCAGCAACGGGCTGCCAACGAAGTTCACAGTAAATCGGGAAACAAACGCCATGACGCAGGCGCTCTTCGACGCCTTTCTTCAGTACCCCTCCATACGAAACAAGGTTGAGTTCAAGTTTCAGGGTGAGGAGGGCACTGGCGAGGGACCGACGCAGGAGTTGTACGCTGAGCTCTCGCAACGCTATCGTGACATGGCGGCGCTTTGGCATGAGAGGGATGATGGAAGACGCGAGGCCTTTCCAACCCTTCGACAGGTGCATGCCGAAGAGTTTTTCGTTCTCGGTGCCGCTTGTGCACGTGCATTTGTAGACGACTACGTAATTAATGTGGACCTTCTCCCGCTGGCGTGGCCCTTTATCCGTTCGGAGTCCGTCTCCTTAGAAGCCAAGTGGGCTCTTCTCGCAGAGTTGGAGCCGAGCCTGGTGAACGCGTATGATTGCACGCTGCGGGCGACCGACGCTGAGTTGTCGGAGATGGGGCTGGAGGACGAGAGCGGCGTGGTCTTGACGGCCGCTACCGCGCAGGCGTACGTGGAGCGACGCGTGGAGGGGCATCTGGTGCACGCAGCCTCAAATCTTCGCTGGTTTGCCCTTGGGATTTCCACCGTCTTCGACCTGCGTGCTCTTTGGTTTGTGTCGGACGACGACATGAGTGTCATCCTCTCCGGGGCCTCGCGGGAGGGGGCGGAGGGGCGCCTCTTCGGGGAGGAGGCGCTGCGCGCGGCGATTGTGGAGGCCCACGGCTACTCCGTGGGGTCGCGGGAGGTCGCCATGATGGTTTCGCTTGTCGGCGGCGAGTTCACACGGGAGGAGCAGCAGTTTTTCCTCGAGTTTCTCACGGGCAGCCCGCGGCTCCCGCTGAACGGGCTCGCGGGGCTGGGGCGGAAGATCACGGTGGTGCGCAAGGAGCTGGAGGGCCCGCGCGAGCAGACGCTGCCCTCGTGCAACACCTGCTTCCTGTACTTTAAGCTGCCGCCGTACACGTCGCGGGCGATCATGAAGGCGCGTCTCCTCACGGCGATTACGGAGGGCCGGAAGAATTTCAGTTTGTCGTGACGTTCTGCACGAGTGCGTTTGGCCCCGCTTCTTCTTTTTTTTTCTTCTAATTCTTCTTTTCGTTTCTTATCTCTCAATCCTTCCCCCACCCGCGGTGTGAGTGGAGTGTGTCTTCCGTAAGCTGCCGGCGGGCACGAAAAAAAAAAAGGCAACGACAACGACAAGGGCCCCAACACTGCGAAGAAAAGGAGTGAACAAAAAAAAAGACTAACCAACAGCTTTGACCAAAAACACACAAAAAAAAACAAAATACGAAGGCGGAGGCGCAAAGGGAAACACACACGAATCGAATATATATATATATATATAAAGGGCAATGAACTTCTGCTATTCTTCTGCACCTGTGAACTTTGTTTCTGCCTGTTGTCGCTCTTCTCTTGGCAGTCGTGCTGCGACTGTGCCTGCGTGCCGCGTTGGCGGGGATGTGTTGCCCGTTGGTGCACACAACCGTGCCTTTTTTTTCCCTCTATCTCTCTCTCTCTTTCTACCCCCACCCCTTTCGCTTTTCCTTCCCCGCCCCACCGCCGTCGCGGCAGGTATATCTTGCCGCCGGTTGCGTCAGGCCCATTCCCTGGCTTTGCGTGCGCTCGTGGGACTTGTGCGCCGTCGGGGGGAGAAGAGATTCGCGTGCGTGAAGTTGCAGGAAGGGAAAGCAACGAAGTAAAGCAGAGAGAACGACCTCGGCGATAGAGTGAGGGAGGGAAGGGAGGCAACGAGAGGCGGCCAGCGGTGTGGAGGGGCCGCGATGGATTTGATGGGTACGATGCGGCTGCGGGATTTGATCTCCGCCGTGCGACAGTGCCGAACCTCCGCCGAGGAGCGGGCGCTCATCAAGCGGGAGTGCGCCAACATTCGTGAATCCTTTCGGGAGAACAGGCCGCTGCTGCGCACGCGCAACATGCTGAAGCTGCTATACATCACCATGCTTGGCTACCCGACGGAGTTTGGGCAGGTGGAGGTGGTGAGCCTGCTCGCGCAGGCCGACTACGCCGGCAAACGGGTCGGCTACCTCACCCTGCAGATGGTGCTCGACGAGAACGACGAGGTGCTGACGCTCTCGGAGAACCACATCAAGCAGGATCTGGCGCAGGGCCAGCCGCTCATTCAGGCCATGGCGTTGAACGTGGTGGCCAACATCGCGAGTGAGGTGATGGCGCGCGACATACTTGACGAGGTCAGCCGCTTGGCACGGTCTTCCAACACGTATTTGTCAAAGAAGGCGTGCTTGGCGGCGATTCGAATTGTGAAGAAAATACCCGATTACGCCGAGGTGTTTTTGGATATGTTCACAGGCCTCTTTCGTGAGCGCAGCCCGGGGGAGCTGCTGGCCGCCGTGACGCTTGTGAACGAATGCCTGCAGCTGCCGCAAGGCGAGGCGTTTTTGCCCAAATACCGCCCCCTGGCGAACGCCGCGGTCCGCATACTGAAGCAGCTGGTCCTTTCATCGCGGGTGACGGACCAGGACGTGCTCGGCGTCACGGACCCCTTTCTGCAGGTGAAACTGCTGCAGTTTATGCGAATCATTGGCACGGGCAGCGCTGTGACGTCGGAGGCCTTGAACGATGTCTTGGCGCAGGTGCTCACCAACACGGACGCCTCCCGCAACGTCGGCTGCTCGATTCAGTACGAGTGCGTGAAAACGATCTACGCCGTCGAGAGCGATGAGGGACTTCGCACGTTAGGCATCAACACCATCAGCCGCTTCCTTTCCTCGAGCGACAACAACCATCGCTTTGTGGCGCTGGAGTCGCTTCTCGACTACGCCTCCCGCCACGCAGACGCGGTGCGCGAGCACCAGGACACCATCCTGGACTGCCTCAAGGACGTCGACGTCTCCATTCGTCGCCGCGCGCTGGACCTCACCGTGGCGCTCGTCACGGAGGACAATCTGCGCCTGCTGGTGCCGGACCTAGTCTCGTACCTGACAGTTTCCTCGGAGGAGATGCGTGAGGATGTGACGCTGCATCTGTGCCGCATTATAGAGAAGAAATCGCCTAATACGGAGTGGCGTGTGGAATATTCACTCCGGGTCTTGCGGTTAGCGAAGCAGTACGCCCCAGTCGACTTTGCGACGCGACTCATAGCAGTGCTTTCAAATGAATCGACAGAGATACAAACCCCTGCGGTGGTCTCCATGTGGGACGAGGCCTCGTACCCGTTTGACGCCTTGCATCAATCGCGTAAGGCGTTTCTCGTGGCGGCGGTGTGGGGTATTGGCGAGTACGTGGATTTGTTGATCCAGTCAAAAGGGGTGAAGCCGGAAGATGTGGCGAAGTGCATCGCGGATATTACCATTAACAGTGCATTTGGCATTATCAAGTGTTACGGGCTCACATCTCTGATGAAGATCGTTGCACGGTACCCGTCGGCGAAGCCAATTGCCCTCCCTGTGTTTGCCAGCTACTCTACAAGCTTGGACTGTGAGCTGCAGCAGAGGGCGTGCGAGTACACAACGCTGCTGGAGTCGTTTGCAGAAGAGGCAGCCTTCTGTTTTACGCGAATGCCACCCATTCGTCGCGTGGAGGAGGAGGAGGTTGAGGTGCAGCCAGTGCCGCAGGTGAATCTTCCCCCCGAGGTTTTGCAGCAAAAGGCCGCCGTGGCGCTGGAGGACCTGTTTGCCGTGGATCCCAAGACGACGACGGCGACAGCGACGGCGACGGCTGCGGCCGGGGGCAACTCCCGAGGCGAAAACACGGCCCTCGCCATAGATGATCTCTTTGGCTTGAAGGCGGATGTCACCCCGGCTGCTGCCTCTCAGTCGACTCCGTGGGGAGCGGCCACTTCTGCGGAAGTTGAGCCCGCACGGGCTACCGAGGTGCATGTGTTTGACTGCGACGATTTCACCGTGAGCTTGAGTGCCGTGGTGCAGGAGGCCATCCACGTGGGCGTCATTTTTGTCTCGCGGCTTCCCACCGCGATGGAGAACCTCTCAATTCAGGCAGCGGTGCCAAAGACCTCGACGCTGGACATTGGGTTTCTGACTTCTACGGCGATCCCGCCGTATGGGCGCATCGTGCAGCAGCTCACCGTGGACAACTCTAAAAGCAATAAGAACCCCCGCCTGCTGACGCTGCGTGTCAAGCTGCTCTACACAGTGGGCGGAGACGCACGCGCGCAGATCTTTCAG
Organism: Trypanosoma conorhini; assembly: GCF_003719485.1. Taxonomy (NCBI): domain Eukaryota; phylum Euglenozoa; class Kinetoplastea; order Trypanosomatida; family Trypanosomatidae; genus Trypanosoma; species Trypanosoma conorhini. The sequence continues at coordinate 22,276 of NW_021704098.1, read as the reverse complement.
GTGTCGCAGGAGGTGTAAGTTTGTTGGTGCGTTGTCATTGTATTCGGCGGGGCCCCCGCATTTATTGGTATCGCCCCAGAGGAAGTGAAAAATCTAAAGGCTTATTTCCCTAGCTTCTCTCTGTTGTTGCATACTCCCCCCTTCCCTCCCTCCTTCATTTTTGTTTTGTTTTTGTTTTATTGTTTGTTTGTAGGAATGAACTCCAACCGAGGGGACGCATGCATCAATGAAGGATGCGAGGGCTGCCTGGGCGCCAAAGCGTTGCCCTCATTGCCGTCCTTGCCTTCTCCTGTTGAGCCATTGACGCACACGCACGCGCGCTTGATGTATATATACATATTTCTTTCTCTTTCTCCCTCCGTCGTGTGCGTGGTGCCACGGAGAGAGTGACGGAGTGGCTGTCGGTGTTCGTCGCCTCATGTGTGTTTCTCCTCCTCCGCCTTCTTTTGCTCCCCCAAGTCTTGTGTGCGGCCCCCTCTCACCGTCGGCAGCGCGCCCCCGAAGACGCAAAAGCAGGCAAGCAGGCAAGCAACGGAACTAAATTAAGAGTGCGGGTTGGTGCAGTAGGAAACAAAGCGATACAAAAAAAACGAAAAAGACGAAGGGGGATAAAAATAAAACAGACTTCCAAGAAAAAAAGGAAATAACAAAAAGGCAATGACCGAACAGAAGCAGGACGAGCAGCAGAACACGGAGGAGTACGACTACGATCGGCAGCTCTACCGCTGCCCCATCTCGTGGCCCATCACCTCCGAGAAGCCCAAGATGACGAAGAAGGTGTACTCACTGGTCAAGAAGACGGTGACGAAGAACAAAAAGGGCATCCTGAAGGGGATCAAGGACGTCACCAAGGCCATCCGAAAGGGGCAAAAGGGCGTTCTCATCCTCGGCGCGGATGCCTCGCCGTACGACGTCGTTTCGCACTTCCCAGTGATGGCGGAGGAGGCGAAGATTCCGTACGTGTGGGTGCCCTCGCGGCAGGACTTAGGAACAGCGACGCAGTGCAAGCGCGCCACGTCGGTAGTTCTCCTGAAGCCGGACCCGGAGTTCCAGTCCAGCTACGACAAGATCGTCCTGGCGATCGAGGATCTGAACTCTGACGAGTAACTGCGGGTGGAGTGGCGGAGTCGCATTTCGTCTTTTTATTGATTTATTTCACTTTTCGGCATAACCAAGCGAAACACGCGCAC